>NW_026999485.1:0-152999 GCF_037126465.1 Ornithodoros turicata | reverse complement strand
TACTCAAACTGAGGGGTCCGTCTCATAGTCTGCATTCTTCAAATACGATTGACAAAATGCGCTGCCAACCATACCTGCCGCTGCGGTTGAACGCGCAGTATCGTACGGAACTGAACGCCCGCCGAATAATCTCGCTTTGACGACACAACCGAGGCACGTCAAATGAAGTAAGGGCTGTACCTCGATAAATTGGTCGTTGTTCCAAAAGATATAACTAAAGAAAACTTGGAAATACACACAGTACGCTAACGCAGTGAAATAGCGCTGGATACCGAAAGTCGTCGTAGCTCGTAGCCTCGTAGCTCCTCTTTCCACGGAAGTCGCTAATTTGATTATCGCAGTTATAAAACAGGTCGTAGATTTCGAAGTATATACATACTTTTCATTTCCAGACATTGTGACAACAGTATATCGGCGTAAAAATGTTGGTTCTTGCTGAAAGTTGTTGTTGTAGTGCTCGATCACGTGACGGCATTCTGCGCTCGGATTGCATGGGCGATTGACGTCATCCCGGTGGGATGACCAGATGAGTTTTCTATATATGCGTACGTTTTCTTGGTTTGACGCTAGGTGTGCCAGCGTCGGCGTGAACCGCGATGTTCAAAATTCGAGTTTACGAAAACTACGAGGTGTTGAGGCATGAATTTTCGTATATGAAGTTGCTTTTGTGTATTCTATCGGTAGCCACTGCGGAAAAGGCTCTCCAGCTTCTGTTCAGAGACCCTTTAAATCCCCTCGGCACGGTACTTGGGACGGGGGGTTGGTGTCCGTCGGACGCCACTCACTCAACACCAGCCAAAGCCGGCGCTCCTTGCGGGGAGCTATTTTGGTGCCATCAAGTTTCTAAGTGTGCGTAGAGGAATGGAGTGTACGCATAACTAAATCGTTTCTGCCAGTCTGAGCTTGTGTGTGCTTGTTTACGTTACGGACTTTTGTCGTGCCCAACTACAGAGTTTTGTTTATTATACATTGCGTGTTAGCGCCGCCAACGGGGCTATGGGCTATGAGCGGTGCACGATGCATGGACAAATGGAAGGAGGACAATGGAAGGAGAGGGAGGCAGCAGGATTGGTATGCCCTCTGGGTCGACATTTGTCGGTTACATCTGCTGGGAAATACATGGAAAAGCCCTGTCAGTACAGCATGTGTTGACTAATTGGCACGTACTAATAGTCGACTAATAATCGACTAATAGACACGTGCTGAGTACCGCGCCATACGTGTCTACTAATCGGAAGAAACGTTATTGCAGGATCTGTAGATTTCAGACCTGCTGATTCCAGACAAGAATGAGCTTGTACAAGGTCGTGCACGTCAGCCAATTGCTCTTGACGATTCCAAAGACCCCCTGTGGGTGCCATGGACGCGAGTAGGAGCCTTTCTCTTGGCGTACTCAAATCGGGGTATGAGACACCCGTCCAATAAACAGCGAAAATAGATTTGCAGTGCTACGTTCCTTGCTCACCGATGCCCCTTCCGGCCTTCTGCTCATGCAATGCAATGGACATATTGGCTTAGTTTGTAACTATAGTAGCTTCGGAAGGGACAACTGCAGTTGTGAGGACTTCCTCTCTCAAACGGGAATGGAATGGAAAATTTTCGAATTCGTAACTAACGTTATAGGAGTTGTTTACTATGAGGAGGGCTGCATGGCGTGATTGTGTCTCCAATAATGCACTACACTTCGCGCAAATAACCTCCGATACCTATGTGTACGTTGCCTACTAATGGAAAAGCATGATAATAGTTATAAAAATAGTACACTTTCTCCTAAAGGGTGCGTAGGCCAACATTGTAAGTCCGTCTTTTGCTACCGAGCCCACGCTTTGGAGGCCGTCCTGCCGGCGCTGAGCAGGAAGTATGTCACAGCAAATGTCATCCACACGGGCGCTTGTCGTCTGCTTTCACGTATCGCAGTGACGGTAGAGAGAAAAAAAGATTGGAGTCTCACGCTCCTGGTGTGCGAGTGACGCTTGTAGCGAGTTAAGTGAGTGCTGACTGAAAACATTCGCGCTCCGGGGCGACTACCTAAGAACCACTTGGTGTCTAATGAGTCGCCCCTTGTCTGTGGGCGCTGAAGACATTGCTTCTGCTGCTGGTGATGATGATTTGGTATTTATGAAACACAAACTGCATTTTCTCATATTTCCAGTAAATCGTAGGCAATATTTCATAGAGACACCAGTCACCTTCAACTCAACACTATCGTGGCACTGAACATGATCTGGAGATGCGATATAGACCTGTTGGTGCTGATTCACTTTTTTGTCCTTGGGCAACGACACAAATGACGCACAGAGCAAGATGAATGCTCCACTATGAACAATGTTTATTTGCACTCGCACATGCAATCTTCGTTTGCTCCTGGAGCGTTCGTGCGCCCCATCCCCTCTGTTCTGTCATTTGTGTCGTTTACCTCCCGAAGAACTAAACTACAATGCATTGCTGGATTACATTTCTTAATTGGCACGCATGGAAAACTTGTCAACATCACTCAATACTGCACGCTATCCATTAAACATAAAATCTTTGCTGCATTGACACAAATGTTATTCGCTGTACTTACCCCAGCTTCTAAAAGCAGATTCTGGTCATGTTCATCGAATTCCGCAGCTGTCGTCTGTAACAAAAATATGTGGTCAATTACTTCATGTTATTGGCAAAACAGTTCCATTAGATATGGAGGAATCAAGCTAGCAGAGCCAATGGCCGAGCGACTCGGCGTTTTGGTCTCTCATTTCTATGCAATATCGATAATGTGAACTTCTCCAATTCACCTTAGGAGCAGACCGCCATATGCGTAGAAGCAGAAGAGAGCAAAAACGTGTTGCTTCACTGTGCTAGCTACGACTTCCATAAAACTTGCATGGACCATGCACCCATTCGTGTTCCCTTGGGTCGAATGGGTGTTCGTCCGTCGAGTTTGAGTAAGTTTACGACTATGCATGGATTATGTAACCGCGACCAGCTTTGAGCATTTGAATAAACCACTTGGAAACATTACGACTAGACACAAACTATCTCGAACATCACGACTGTTGTGTAATGTTTTCAGGTTTTTCTTCTTTATCATTCCTGCACACACACGTACATGTGCAAGCACTAAACAGGACCCTTATACAGAGTATTGAAATTGGCCCTACTTCGATACTTTTTGCATGAGCTCGATGTACCAGTATAAGTACCTGCCCAGGGAAACTCAGTTCAGCATATTGCAATTGACTGACCGTCGCAGGAGTTTACGGAACGCAAACTGCACATGTGTAAGTGGGTTGGCCAATAGAAAATGGTCCTTTCTCTGCATACTCACGCGTCTCCTGTCATTTCCCGTCAGACGTGACACTTTGTCGTCGTTTTTGTGTATCTCGTGTCAGAAGGTATGTTTCGGCATGTGTGAGGAGAAACCAATTCCCTCCCAGCTCGTACAACATTAACATGTTTTGCGATGTTGATACGAAATTCGATTGTATTTGGAGCACGTTCGTATCTACCTCACATGATCATGTTCACACCACGACCTACTACAGGTTTTCGCGTCGTATTTAATCCTTATACCGCGGAATTTAATCCTTCTTCCGTCACTTTTAGTCCTTGCTTCGCCGGATTTAATCCTTATGCCGCCACTTTTAAACCTTATGTCGTGGAATTTAATCCTAAATTATTGGGTTAACTTTGCATTACTCTTTTCACTACAATGCGACAGTGTGGGACTACCTGTATGATTTATGACCTGTTTTGACTATTTCCATTTTACAGCCATATACTGAGCTTTTGTGACTATGACTGCTCAATGCACTATTATGTGATAGTATGGGACTACCTGCATAATTTATTATCTGTTATGAGTATTTCCTTGTCTACGGTTATAAATTGACTTTTTATGACTACGCCTACTCTATGCACTACTATGGGATGGTATAGGACTACCTGCACGATTTATGACCTGTTTTGACTATTTCGTCGTTTACAGCCATAAAATGACTGTGCCAACTCTATGCACTACTGTGGTATGGTATGGGACTACCTGCATGGTTTATGACCTGATATGACTTTATCCTTGTTTATCTCTATCAAATGACTTTTTTGTGACTATGCCTACTCTATGTAGTACTAATGGATGCTATGGGACTACCTACATGATTTATGACCTATTATGGCTACTTCCTTGTTTATGGCTATAGATTGACTTTTTATGACTTTACCTACTGGATGCGCTACTATGGGATGGTATGGGACTACCTACATAATTTATGACCTGATATGACTATTTCCTTGTTTATGGCTATAAATTGACCTTTTTGTGACTATCACTTCGATGCACTCCTATGTGATAGTGTGGGACTACCTGCATGATTGATGACTTATGTGTTTTTCCTTGTTGATGGCCACAAATTCAAATTTATGACTATACCTACTCCACGCGCTACTGTGGGATGGTATGGGACTACCTACATGATTTATGACCTGATATGACTATTTCCTTGTTTACGGGTATAAATTGATGTTTGACTATGCCTACTCTATGCACTACTATGAGATGGGATGAGACTACCTGCACGATTTATGACCTGTTGTGACTATTTCCTCGTTTACAGCCATAAACCGACTTTTTGTGAATATGCTCACTCTATGCACTGCTATGGTAAGGTATGTGGCTACCTGCATGATTTATGACCTCATATGGCTATTCCGTTGTTATGGCTATAAATTGACCTCTTTGTGAATGTCACTGTTCAATGAACTCGTATGTGATAGTATGGGACTACCTTGCATGATTTATGAACTATTACAGTCAAACTCCTTTATAGCGAACACCTTTTTAACGAAAATACCACTACAGCAAATTTTTTTGCGGTCCCGCTAGAGCCCTATAGGTCCAATAATTGACATCCTTTTTAACGAAAATACCTTTACTGCGAATTTTTTTTTTGCTGTCCCCTGAATTTCGTTGTAAAGGAGTTTGACTGTATTACTATTTTCTTGTTTATGGGTGTAAATTGATTTCTTTTGACTATGCCTACTCTATGCACTACAGTGAGATAGGATGGGACTACCTGCACGACTTATTGCCATGCAGGTAGCCCTGTACCAGCCCCTTGTATGCGTAGAGCAGTAATTGTCACAAAAAGACAATTTATAGTTATCAACAAGGAAATAGTCATAACAGGTCATACATCATGCAGGTAGTCCCTACCATCCTATTGCAGTGCATAGAGTAGGCATAATCACTACAAAAGTTAATTTATTGCTGGGAACGAGGAAATAGTGAAAGCAGCTAATAAATCATACTGGTAGTCTCATACCATCCCATAGCAGTGCATAGGGTAGGCATAGTCATAAAAAGTCATTTGATAGCCATAAGCAAGGCAAAAGTCATATCAGTTCATAAATCATGCAGGTAGTCCCACACTATCCCACGGTAGTGAATAGACTAAGCATAGTCGCAAAAAATCAATTGATGGCTCTAAGAGGAAATAGTGAAAACAAGTGATAAATCGTGCAGATATCCCTAAACCATTCCATAGTAGTGCACAGAGCAGGCATAGTCAGAAAAAGTCCATTTATACCCGTAAACAAGGAAATAGTCATTGTAGGTCATAAATCATACAGGTAGTCCCATACCATACCATAGTAGTACATAGAGTAGACAGAGCCACAAATTGTCAAGTTATAGCCATAAGCAAGGATATAGTCATATCAGGTCATAAATCATACGGGTAATCCCATATTATCCCATGGTAGTGCATAGAGCTGGCATAGCCACGAAAAAGTCAATTTATGGCCGTAAACGAGAAATTCCCATTACAGCCCCTAAATTATGGAGGTAGTCCCATGCTATCACATAGTAGTGCATTGAGCAGTCATAGTCGCGAAAAAGTCAATGTATGGCTGTAAGCGAGGAAATAGTCAAAACAGGTAATAAATCGTACTGGTAGTCCCACACTGTTGCATTGTAGTGCATAGACTAGGCATAGTCACAAAAACTCAATTGAAAGCCATAAAGAAGGAAATACTCATAATAGGTCATAAATTACGCAAGAGTCCCATAGTACTACATAGAGTGGGCATAGTCATAAAAACTCAATTTATAACCGTAAACAAGGAAATAGTAATAACAGGTCATAAATTATGCAGGTAGTCTCATACTATCACATAGTAGTGCATTGAGCAGTCACAGTCACAAGAAGCTCAGTCCATGGCTGTAAACATGTAAATAGTCAAAACAGGTCATAAATCATACAGGTAGTCTCACACTGTCACATTGTAGTGTATTGAGCAGTCATAGACACAAAAGTCAGTGTATGGCTGTAAGCGAGGAAATAGTCAAAACAGGTCATAACTCGTACTGGTAGTCCCACACTGTTGCATTGTAGTGCATAGAGTAGGCATAGTCAAAAAAGTCAATTTATAGCCGTAAACAAGGAAATAGTCATAATAGGTAATAACTTATGCAAGTAGTCTCATAGTACTACATAGAGTAGGCGTAGTCATAAAAAGACAATTTATAAGCGTAACCAAAAATAGTCATAACAGGTCATAAATTATGCAGGTAGTCTCATACTATCACATAGTAGTGCATTGAGCAGTCATAGTCACAAAAAGCTCAGTGTATGGCTGTAAGCATGGAAATTGTCAAAACAGGTCATAAATCATACCGGTAGTCCCACACTGTCGCATTGTAGTGAAAACAGTAATGCAAAGATAACCCGAGAATTTGGGATTAAATTCCATGGCATAAGGATTAAAACTGGTACCACAAGGATTAAATTCAACAGAAGTATTAAATCCCGCGGTATAAGGATTAAAAGTGGCGGCATTAGGATTAAATCTTGCGAAACAAGGATTAAAAGTGGCGGTATGAGGATTAAATTCCGCGGTATAAGGATTAAATTCCGCGGTACAATGATTAAATACGACTGGAAAACCTGTAGATTATAACGACCATGTCGTAGGCACCCCTTCCCAGCGCCGCATTTTTGGAAGCTAGCGGTGGCGCTTCTCATCGTCCCAGTTATTGCTTCGTCAACTACTACAATACCTTGTACTTCAGCTTACCTGAGTATTTCTGTTAAAGCGGTGAACGTTCCACAGATGTTTTATTCTTAGGTTGAGTATCATCATCATTCTACGCGTTTTCATAGGAGCTATCGCTGTCCTCTGCTACGGTAGTCGTACATACGCTTCAGGGCGTTTAGAATTCAAATTTCCATCGTCCAATCGTGGCGTGCCGATCAGTAGCGCCCCTAGCGGACCGTGCGGATGGGCTCTTCATAGGGGTTGCTGATTAGGACATGGTCGTTATAATCTACAGCTTTTTCCGACGTTATTAATCATCTTGCCGTACATTGTAATCCTTATACCATGATATTTAATGCATTTGCCATCCGAATTTATCCTCCTTTTATTATTTTTAATCCTCATTTCACATAATTTAATCCATTTCTCATGCAATTTAATCCAAGTGAATATGTGCGGTCTACGCGAGTTCTTCGTATTTTGGGACATTTCCCATGTGCACGGGTATTGCACATGCTTTTCATTAATAATGTGGGTTTCTGCACCATAATCGGATAGTGTGGGACTGCCAACCGTGATTATGGTATTGTGGGACTATTCCGATGTCTACAGGTTTTACCATGGTCTTGATTAAAAACGTGGGTTTCTGCACTGTAATGGGATACTGTGGGACTGCCAATCTATGTTGAGTTAATGTGGGACTATTTCCATGTCTACGGATATTACTCATGCTTTTCATTACATATGCGGGTTAGATATGCGGATAGCGCATTAGATATGCGATACTGTGGGACTCTCGATCTTGATTACGATATCCTGGGACTATAAGCAAGTCTACGGGTATTCTCGGTGCTTTCCATTAATGTTTTCGCACTGTAATGGGATACTGTGGGACCATCAACCTGGATTATGATATTGTGGGACTATTTCCATGTCTATGGGTATTGCCCATAATTTTCGTTCAAAATGCAGGTTTCTGCAGTATAACGGGATACTGTAGGATTTTCTACCTGGTTTAGGATATTGTGGGACTATTCCCATGTCTACGGGTTTTACCCATGGTTTTCATTAAAAACGTGGGTTTCTGCACTGTAATGGGATACCGTGTGACTGCCAGTCTGGATTGCGATATTGTGGGGCTATTCCCACGTCTACGGGTTTTACCCACGGTTGTCATTAAAAACGCGGGTTTCTGCACTGTAATGGGATAATGTGGGACTGCGTATGTGGATTACGTTATTGCGGGACTACTCCCATGTCCGCGGGTATAACTCATACTTTTCATTCAATATGCGGTTTTCTGCACCATAATGGGATACTGTGGGTGTGACAATTTGGATTACGGTATTGCGGGACTATTTGCATGTGTGCCGATTTTACCCATGGTTTTCACTAAAAACGCGGGTTTCTGCACTGTAATGGGATACCTCGGGATTGTCTATCTGGATTACTACCCGTGCTACCCGTGTTTTTCACTCTAGATGTGGGTTTCTGCACTCTAATTGAATACTGTGGGACTGTCTATCTGGATTACGACATTGTGGGACAATACCGTCGTCTACGGGTGTTACCCATCTAATTAAAAACGCGTTTTTTTTCACTCTAATGGTATAGTGTGGGACTGCCTCTCTGGACTGCGATGTTGTGAGGCTATTCCCATGTCTATGGGTTTTACCTATGGTTTTCATTTAAAGCGTGAGTCTCTGCACTGTAATCTGGACTGGAGTGTCAATCTTGATTGCAATATTGAGGGACTGTTCCAATGTCTACGGGTATTGCCCATGCTTTTCATTCAAAATACAGAGTTCTGTACTATAATGGCATGCTGCGGGTCTGTGAATATCAATTACAATATTGTGGCGCTATTCCCGTGCCTGCGGGCATAACCCGTGCTTTTCACGAAAAATAATGGTTTATGTACCGTAATTGGATACTGTACGACCGCCAGCCTTGCTTACGGTGTTGTGGGACTGTTCCCATGTGTGCGGCTATTACCCATGCTTGACATTAAATGTACGGGTTTCTGCACCGTAATGGAATACAGTGTGACTGCCAGTCTCCATGACGCTATTGTGGGGCTATTCCCGCGGGATACTGTGATCCAGATAGAGTCCCATAGTATTCTATTACAGTCCAGAAATCTTCATTTAAAAGAATAACCGTAATAACCGTATACATGGAAATAGTCCCACAATACAGTGAGCAGGATTGACAGACCCACAATATCCTATTACAGCGCAAAAACCCGCGTTTTAATTAAAATCACAGGGAATGCCCGTAGACGTCGGAATAGCCCCAGAACATCGTAATCAAAACTGACAATTTAACAGTATCCCACTAAGGTGCAGAAAAGAAACCCGCGTTTGTAATGAAAACCACGGGTAAAATGCGTAGACTTGCGAATAGTCCTACAATACCGTTATCCAGATTGGCAGTCCCACAGTACCCCATTATGGTGCAGAAACCCGCATTTTGAATGAAAAGTACGGGTAATACCCGTAGACGTGGGGATAGCCCCAAAATATCGTCATCGATACTGTCAGTCACATAGTATCCCATTACAGTGCAGAAACCCGCGTTTTTAATGAAAACCATTGGTAAAATCCTTAGACATTGGAAGAGCCCCAGAATACCGTAATCCAGATTGACAGTCGCAGTGTCCCAATATGGTGCAGAAATCCGTATTATTAATGAAAAGCATGTGCAATGCCCGAGGCATGGGAATTGCACCAAAACATCGTAATCAAGATTGACAGTCCCGCAGTATCCCATTAGTGCAAAAACCCGCATTTTTAATGAAAAGCACGGGGAATACCCACAGACATGCTTACAGTCCCAGGGTATCGTAATCAACATTGACAGTCCCACACTATCCCATTACTGCAGAAACTCACATAGTTAAAGAAAAGCATGGCTAATACCCGCACACATGGGATAGTCCCACCAGTATACAGTTATACTGCAGAAACCCACATTTTGAATGAAAATCACATGTGATACCCATAGGCATGGAAATAGTCCCACAATATCGTAATTCAGATTGACGGTCCCATAGTATCCCATTACAGTGCGACAAACGCGTTTTTAATGGAAAGCACGGGGAATACCCGTAGTCTTGCTTATAGTCCAAGGATATCGTAATGAAGATCAACAGTCCCTCAGTATCCCATTACAGTGGAGAAATCCGCATATCGAATGAAAAGCATGGGTAATACCCGTACACATGGGAATAGTCCCACAATATCGTAATACATATAGACAGTCCCAGAGTGTCCCATTACAATGCAGGAACCCACGTTTTTAATAAAAGCAAGGGTGATATCCGTAGACATCGAAATAGTCCCACAATGTTGCATTCCAGATACCCAGTCCCGCAGTGTCTCATTGCACAGCAGAAACCCCCGTTTTTAATGAAAACCACGGGTAAAACCCGTAGACATGGGAATAGTCCCACAATATCGCAAGCCAGATTGGCAGTCCCACAGTATCCCGTTACAGTACAGAACCCACGTTTTAATAAAAACCATGGGTAAAACTCGTACACATGGTAATAGTCCCACAGTGCCATAATCCAGATTGACAGTCCCACAGTATCCCATTATGGTGCAGAAACCCACATTATGAATGAAAAGCATGTGCAATATTTGTACACATGGAAATTGTCCCAAAATACAAAACAAAAGTCACGTAGCTCACACATAGCCACGTGGATTAAATTGCATGAAAAATGGATTATGTGAAATGAGGATTAACTCCTCAGTCCCGACGCTAATAGGGAGGATCAGCGTGAGTTTACACGCATTACCGTGCGTGATGGGACCCCGACAATATGCCCATTTTTTTACTAGAGCGTGTTCCGATGCCTTCGGGTACTTTCTGACTGTATCATATGAGATGCTGTGGGTCACTGCAGAGACATTTATGAAACGATAGTTCTTCATCTATGAGTTTATTTTTCATTGGTAAAAACGTGCCTAATGATACCGTCTGCAGGAAGTGGGCTTACTTTGACACACTGTGTTTAAAAATATGTAAAAATATTCGTTTCTGACATAACAGGTAATTTCGGTAAGTTCATTTGGTATTATTTCTGGGTGTGGAACCCCTTGTAACAATTGCGACTCCCGTTGAAGCAAAGAAATATTTTACATTCTTCGCAGCGCACTGCTGTGAGTGCCTTGCAGCCGGGAAGCCTGCAGCGGCTTCGCGCTTTTTGTGTCGTGCCCATTTCTGGCATGTGAAGTGCACCACAGCTTCGCTTCTTGGGTGGATGCAAAGGTAGGAATGACTTTCGGCTTCCAGGTGTGTCTTCGTCCGTGCTGCTGTCACTGGTTTCGACAATGTCCTGAACGTAGATCAACCCTTCAGCAACACGCATGCGGAAGTCCAAATAGTCCAAAATCTCTTTAGGATTTTTCCCTTTCGACTGCGTGGAACGACGGTACCTCACCCACGCTGCTGCACACGCGAAGTCAAACATGTGGAATACCATGCGGACTGTCCACGTGTTGGTTCTGGTCCTACTTCGGTACATACTGATGCATCTGTCTAGTTGGTCGACGCCTCCCATGAATGCATTATATTTCGTGAGTGCGTCAGGTCTTTCAACAGTAATGTACTGTTTTGTTTTTTTACACCATCTGCGGCATGTTGTAACCGGCTCCTTTCCGAACATGGTAGATGCAACTAGAACATGTCGACTGTCGTACCATTGGACGAGTGACACTGCACCATCGCTGCGAGCTACTTGTTCCTCTGCCCCCTTGCTTGAGCTGGCTTTCGGACCTCAGCTTGTTGGCCGCCGGGACTCTTGAGCGCATCAGTGTTCCGCAGCCACTGATGCGGTGTTGCAGCAATTCATCTAAAAGCGCTACTGATGTAAAATAGCGGTCCGTGAAAATGCAGGTTCCTGCTTGCAGGGATTCACAGAGCTTTAGTACAACTTTTCCTTCAATATCCAAGTCTTCACAAACGACGGCGCCTTTGATAGTACAACCCTTTCCCGCGTACATCGTGAAATCTAGGGGAATGCCATCGGGTGTGGCCAAAACAAAGTTTTTGAGCCCAACGGGGTTCGGCTTCCCCCTGACATATTGGCGCATTTTCACCTTCCCATGGAACGGCACCATTTGCTCGTCTATTGAAACGTATGCTCCGCGAGGTGTGCGAAGGCATTCCTGCTGGACAGCGTTCAACAACGGCCGAACCTTCCAAAACGCATCTTCTCGTTTTTCGTCAGTAAGTACGTCGTCGTCGTCCACGAGTTTCACGGCATTTCGTAGGGAGTGGTATCGGTCCCTTGTCATTGCGGACACAACCATCGGAACTCTAGTCTTCGCTGCCTATGCCGTCCTTGTCCTTGGGTACTGGGACGAATACGAAAAATTCTATGAGGTTATTCAGTCACTCAAAAAAATTTCGGCGTGCCTCACCCACAAGACATGATATGGCCATGCTCACACCGAACATCTTCCTTAGTTCAGTGGCTGTGGTCCCACAGCTTCTTCCTGTTATCTTGATTGTCCTCTTGTTTGTGAAGAACGCCATATCCTCGAAGCAACTCTCGGGAATATACTTCGTAAAGCAGTCGAATGGCTCTCCTGGCAGCTCCTCATGGCCTCCAACATTGCCTAAGCTGTTCCCAGGATTCGCAGGCGTGAAGCTGAGGAAACGGCAGAACAGGGCACGGTCATGATATCCCACAAACGCAATACGATCTTGTAAATAGCGATGCTCAATCTATGAAGTCAAGCCGGGAATATTACCTTGTGCTGTGTTTCCAGAACAAACGGCCCGCTTCCTCTTCGCTTCCGTTTGTGTCGGTGCACTCTTCTTCCTCGTCTTCTGCTGCTTCTGAACAAGAAGACGCTTCATATTCACTGTCCTCATCGGCACCTTCAGTTTCTGAATCCCCATTGAAGAGCGCAGCAAGGATCTCTTCTTCATTCAGAGTCTTTCCTTGTACCAGAAAGAAATCAGAAAGGTAAAACACAGTCGAACGTTAGACAAATAGGCGAACCAAATTATTGTTTCGCAATGCGCACTAATTTCCTGATTGTCTGCAGAGTGTCCCCGTGCCGCAGATTTGATACACGATACAAAATCCTGTGTTGATCACTAATATTGCGCTCGTGCTCCTAAAATTGGGTCTAATCCATCAGATTAACGTATCTGCCTTCTTCTCTAATCACTTTTTGACAACAATAATAACCTGTAAACAAATAAGTATCATAAACTTACTTGGACCTCGTGCACAGGTTCAACTTTGCGCGGGCACCTCCATCTTGACGTCTCCCCGGCGACTTGCGTGCCATCTGTCAGCTTTTTCTGAATATATGTCGCCGAAGGACACCGTATCGCATGTGCTACATTCGGTACAGCCGTCTGCGATGCATCGTTCTCTCGCAAAAAATTCTGGAACTTTTGTATCATATGTGATACGGGGGGACCGAGGAAGAAGCATGATTAATTCGGGTGGCAAAAGGATTAAATGTCATGATATAAGGATTTAAATGTACGATAAGAGGATTAATAACGGCGGGAAAAAGTGTAGTATGGTTCTTGGGCTCCCACTAGAGCTCGTGCGAGCAGCGTTGTATACAGGGCGTCCCAGAAAACGTGCCATTGAATTATAACAAAAACTACACCACCTAGAGTCATGAGGAAAAGGGCATTTGTTCTTAGTTAGTTTTTGGCCATCTCCTGATGTGAATGTCGTGTAACGTAAGTTTAATTATGCAGATTTTTGCGAGCTGAAGTCGGGAATATATACAGGGTGTTCATTAAGCTTTCCCTAGCATTTTTATAAATAGGCGAACAAAAGAAAAAGCGGTGCTATTTTTCTGTTCCTTGAGTATGAAACATGTGCTACATAATTAGCAGCACCTGTTTCTTACACAAGTAGCGTAAAGTTATCATCCGGTTCCTGTCATCGCTGTGTTTACGTAGCGCTCGTGAAAGCTTAATTTCGAACACCCTGTATATATGTTCGTAAGTCAAACGTCGCCATGCCAGTACTGGACAGCTGTTTCTGCCTTCTTGGGCCTCATCAGCAGTACGCAGGCAGGCATTGTTTGAGCGGATGGCGTCAGAAGGTCACGTAACACGTGATTCCTCCTGTCAGGGTGAGCTAAACGTGCAATACCCCCTGCCTTCTGCCTTGGATTGCATATCCCGCAAACGTGGACTGGTTCCACGTGTCAAGTAGACACCTGCTTCCCATCTCCGTTGCTTCAGCAAAGTGTTATCACCGTCAGGAACGACCCCCCTGTGATTTCACCGATTTACGTCACAAGCGGGACTACACCAGAGCCACCTGTGCTTCTTCATAAGCGCTCTGCACAGACAGTCAACCTCAGTGGGGTGTTCGGCATCAAACGTAGAATGCTGCTAAACTCCTTTGTCTACTTCATACAGATAGCCCTCTGCCTTGGATTGCATATCCCGCAAACGTGGACTGGTTCCACGTGTCAAGTAGACACCTGCTTCCCATCTCCGTTGCTTCAGCAAAGTGTTATCACCGTCAGGAACGACCCCCCTGTGATTTCACCGATTTACGTCACAAGCGGGACTACACCAGAGCCACCTATGCTTCTTCATAAGCGCTCTGCACAGACAGTCAACCTCAGTGGGGTGTTCGGCATCAAACGTAGAATGCTGCTAAACTCCTTTGTCTACTTCATACAGATAGCCCTCTGCCTTGGATTGCATATCCCGCAAACGTGGACTGGTTCCACGTGTCAAGTAGACACCTGCTTCCCATCTCCGTTGCTTCAACAAAGTGTTATCACCGTCAGGAACGACCCCCCTGTGATTTCACCGATTTACGTCACAAGCGGGACTACACCAGAGCCACCTATGCTTCTTCATAAGCGCTCTGCACAGACAGTCAACCTCAGTGGGGTGTTCGGCATCAAACGTAGAATGCTGCTAAACTCCTTTGTCTACTTCATACAGATAGCCCTCTGCCTTGGATTTCATATCCCGCAAACGTGGACTGGTTCCACGTGTCAAGTAGACACCTGCTTCCCATCTCCGTTGCTTCAGCAAAGTGTTATCACCGTCAGGAACGACCCCCCTGTGATTTCACCGATTTACGTCACAAGCGGGACTACACCAGAGCCACCTATGCTTCTTCATAAGCGCTCTGCACAGACAGTCAACCTCAGTGGGGTGTTCGGCATCAAACGTAGAATGCTGCTAAACTCCTTTGTCTACTTCATACAGGTGAGACCGAACTATCCGAAGTGTTATAAAAGTGACGAGCTTTTCTTGATTGTGATGCCGTGCACCTCCACAATGTGTTCACTTGTCATTGAGTCCGTCAATGTTATTAACTCCTTGTTGCTCATCGCGGGTGACGTGGAATCAAACCCGGGGCCCTCAACTGAGGAAATGCTTAAGGAGCTTTTAAGCAACCAAAAACGTGACTCCAAGGTGATGAACGAGATACGGAGTGACCAGAAGAAAATCAGAGAGGATGTTTCCAAAAACACGGCTCAGCTTGTTGACTTGATGGAGCGAGTAAAGAAGGTCGAGGCTGTCAATGAAGAAGTTGCAAAGTGTAGTATGAAAATCATTCAATTAGAAGCAACCATGTGCCAGTTACTTAGTAAGGTAGACGACCTTGAGAATAGGTCTAGAAGGAATAATGTAGTCATTCACGGTTTTGATGAGCCTGATGGCGAAACCAACAGCTCCCTACTTGATACTGTAAAGAATGATTTGTTCTCTGCGCAATTGGGAGTTGAGGTGACCAGTATTGAGAGGATCCACAGACTTGGTCGAAAGGTTGTTGGAAGGACTCGTCCTGTCATCCTTAGATTTTATGATTATCGTGAGAAAAATACGATACTAAAAAACTGCACCAAACTAAAGGGTACCTCGATCGCTATCACTGAGGATTTTTCTCGACAAGTGCGCTTGGCTAGGAAACTGTTGTGGGAATCTTGTGTTCAAGAGCGTAACAACGGAATTAAGGCCAAGTTATACTTTGATAAACTTGTAATCGGTGGTAAACGGTATTTGTGGAATTTTGAGACACAAGCTAGGCAAGAACTAGAATCTACTAATAGAGAACCTGTATCGTCACGCCCAGTTACGAGGTCGCTATCTAGGGCTACCGCAGGTTTCCCGGCGAGTCATGACAGTAGCGCATAGGATTCGGTTGTGCAGACCACCTCTGTCAACATTCGAGATGTTAGACATATGCAGATGATTGTTGTTAACTGTCGAAGTATAAAAAATAAAGTCGATGAATTTGCCTTGCTTGTTGAAGCATTATGTCCCGATATTGTAGTAGGTACGGAATCCTGGCTGGATGATAGTATAGCTGATGAGGAGGTGTTTCCTATAGGTTATACCGTGTACCGAAATGACCGTCACGCGCATGGTGGTGGTGTGTTTATTCTGGTCAGAAGTTCAATCAGGAGTTCTAGATATAATATTAACACCCATGGATGCGAATCTGTTTGGTGCGTGGTCGAGGGACATAATGGTTTTCAGGCGGCTGTTTGTGCGTTTTATCGGCCCCCTGACTCTGATTGTGGATCTGTGTTGTCGTTGTGCAATGAAATTTCTCTTGTCAGTGCCAATTGTGTTATACTAGCAGGAGATTTCAATCTCCCCAACATCGAGTGGAACACTGTACCTGTATTTTTGAGTAATGCCGCGGCTTATCGTGAATTCCAAAATATCCTGAGCGTGCACGGGCTTTCACAGTATGTTAACTTGCCAACGAGGGGGGACGCCACGCTTGACTTAGTGTTGTGTAATGATGATACTGTCATCTTAGACTCTCTTGTTGTCCCTGGTATTAGTGACCACCACTGTATTTCGGTAAAACTGGCAGCACACCATGTGCATATAAACAAACGGAATGCGAGGAAAGTGTATCTCTATGATAAGGGTAATTATACTATAATTAAGAACGAACTTGAAGCAGGCTTAGACCTGTACAAAGCCTCATATCGTTCAGGATGCGTCTCTCAATTGTGGGCGATGTTCAAAAGTTCTGTCCATCGTCTGATTGACAAGCATGTTCCTTGTAAAATGCTCTTTGAACGAAAGAAGTGTAGCAAGCCATACATAACGTCGTCAATCAGAAGGCTGACACGTAAAAGGGCTCGTTTATTCTCCAGGTATAGGGCTGATAAAAGCGCCATAGTTAAGGCTAAGTTGTCCTTAGTCTCCCGGGATTTAAAATGTCAACTCAAACAAGCTAAACGTAATTACTTTCAAGCATTAAATGATCGTGTTGGAGACAGTAAGGAGCTGTGGAAACATATTAGGAGCCTTAACAAAACACAAGTTGGAATCGGTGACATCATGTTAAACAATTCCAGCTTAACTAATGGAATTGACAAAGCCAACGCGTTCAATGGCTACTTTCAATCTGTTTTTACTGTTTCCAACAATCAACGCGCAAAACCTGATTTTCACGTGCATATTTTGTCACCTATGCCTCCAATTGAATTTAGTATAAACGGTATTGAGAAGTTGCTCAATGATCTGGCTGTCAAAAAAAGTTGCGGTCCTGACATGATCCCTGCATTTGTGTTGCAGCGCTGTAGCTCCATCTGGGGGATGAATAGGGTGCCGTTTGGTACAACCGCGAGCCCTTTCCTGCTCAGCGCCACCCTTCAACATCACCTGAGGTGCACTACAGGATCCATATCGCCCATGCGCTGATAAACTCCTTCTATGTGGACGACTTACTTACGGGTGCAAACAAGGTTGAAGAAGCACAGCGGATAGTCAGCAGTACACGACGCATACTGCAAAAGGCAGGTATGAAACTGACTAAAATCGCGTCAAACTCCTCTAACCTTCAGACGACCTTTGAGCAGTTTAGCAAAGGAGACCATAACGCTGAGAGGCGGATGTGTAACGGAAGACAGCAGGGTTCTCGGCATCGAATGGAATAAGTCGACTGACCTCTTCAAGTTCTCCGGAGAACACCTTCTAGATGCCATCATTGGGGCAAAAGTCGACTACGCGCGGTGTCTTGCAAACATCTGCAAAAATCTTTGACCCGCTTAGCTTTCTTTCTCCATACACGATAATAGTAAAGATTTTATTTCAACGACTATGGGAAAGAGGCCTCGACTGGGACGCTCCGTTGCCAGCGGATATATCTAAAGAATGGGACTCCTGGTGTGCTGATCTACAGAAGTTTCACAGTATTTCCCTGGAGCGTTGCTTCCTACCTGGTGAAGAAAGCGACTATTCCACGGAACTTCACATTTTTATCGATGCGAATCCGCAAGCCTATGGAGCCTGTGCTTTCGTGAGAGTGGTTCACGCGAAAGGTAACATTAAAGTGGGACTAGTGTTTGCGAAAAGTCGTGTAGCGCCCCTCAAGAAACTTACGCCTCCACAGCTGGAACTGATTGGCGCTGTGATAGGAGTGCGTATCGCCAAGCTAGTGTGCGACTCCTTGCCAACGATAACGAATGTGGCCACATACTGGACAGACTCCAATATTATACCCTGTTGGATAACGGGAAATGCCAGCAAATGGAAACGGAAATACTTATTGGGATCCGCGCATACTTTCTCGCATGAAGGAAGACGCAAGCCGGACTGCATACACGACGAGCACATCGCACTCTTGCATGAAGACAAGGTCCCTCGTCATCTGTGGAAGTTGGCCAGAGTAGCCGAGTTGCATAAAAGCAGGGACGGGCGAGTTTGTTCCTGTACCATAAGGCTACCCTCCGGACACGTAACCCGCCGACCAGTGCAGTTACTGTTCCCCTTAGAATATGCGGAGAAATGACTTGTTTAATTTACTCATCTCTGGGAGAGGATGTTGCGGAAATTTTTCTTTTCGTAGTTTTTGAAGTAACCGCGAGAAAGAGGAAGAGAAGAAAAGACGATGACGTTTTGTGACTAACTAACATGTGTTTTGAGTGACATTCGAGAATGTTAGGCTTATAGTTGGATAGACGACATGTTGAATTAAAGGAGTGTGCTTGGACTTTATCATCCTTGATTCTGCATATACGAAATACATCGCTGCTCGAGAGTCGACCCACGAGTAGCGCAGTTCCGTAAGTCCCACCTCGAGTGACTTTCTATCGATTCACAACAGATAACCTAGCCCTCGTGAAACGCTGGGACAAGTGTATTACTGCAGCGTGAAAAACGACGAGTCCCAGTTTGACTTGAACCCCCCTGGTATATGTAAGAAACACTTATGCAGCACCTGGTGCAATGCATTGCCACGGGGTACATTATTCCCCGTCCCTTGCTTTCCCCTTAAATGTGGTCACTGCAAGCCAAGGTGCAACAAACTGAAGATGACACTACAGAAATACAGTTAAGAGGTGGGGACCTGATACTCACCGAGTTTGTTAAGAAAAGATCGATCAAGCACTCTCCGTACTGCGAGATAAAATCAACTGTCACCAATATGGTTCAACAAAAATAAAAATAAACAATGTTGAGCTACGAAGTAGTACTGCATGGACGAAAACCGAGAAAAGGCAGACACAGGACTAGCCCTAATTCTGTGACTACGCTCTGCATGCCGCTCTCTTGCTTTTTATAGTAGTGTCCCAGGGCGTATACTCCTGATTTCTGCTCCTCCTAAACATTTTTTTTTTCGAGCCTTTTCGTGATAAAGCTGACCGCACATTGTCTCCACACACAGATACTTTATAAGAATTTTCTTTTCTTCTCAACTTTTTTTCCGAAGCATCATGTCTATTTTGATACTTGGTACGTGGTACGTTTCACTTCATTCGTCAACTCATTCGGCTTTTTTACTCTGAGTCCCATTTCCGTTTCTTTTTTTTTTGTGAAATAGACAAATTGAAATTGAAATTGGGCTTATCCTTCCAAATCATTCCACCTTTAAACAGCAGGTGTTACCTTTGGGATATCCTCTCCAACCTTTTCGACGCAGATGTAACCGTTGTCACATGCAAAATCTATGAGCTGGAAAATAAAGAAGCGCCCTGATTTATATCATACACACCATTCTGCAAGAACAACACCAGCTGTTCTAACGACAGAACAATACATAGAGCAGGTCCTCTAAGGCGCTCTCCTCATCACACAAAGCGTTACCAGAAATTTGTCACTTTTCGGCCCTCTTACGGTACTAGTATAGGGACCTTTAGCGAGTTGTTTGTGCCCGAAACAAGCGATCGATTCTGCCGATTCGAAAAGCGAATGGGAAGCGAACTACAGAGACTGAGCAAATCGGAAGAATCGTTCATCTCCCAAATTAATCCCAGATGAATTTGAGTAACAAGTGGACCATTGGCGTCTTTTCTTGTCGTAAATATGACATATCGCAGTGCACTTTCAACGTTTTTTAGCAGTACAATGTGTTGTACATTATTCGCCTGCTTTAATTAGACATTGTGTTTGCTTTTAACTGCTGCGACTCTTAATACTGTTCATACTGTTTACTAGTCACAACACCTCGTGTACTTGAAATCCGGAGTTTTGAACGCAAATTCGTTGCACAAGTGTTTTCCTTCTACATATTCCGCGAATGCGTCGCTCAAGTCATTTCAGATACAGTAAACGTCGCACTTATGCAACCTGGTACTGCTTTCAAGTACTGCAAACTTGCGAACGAAACCTCGGGAAAAGCCCACTTTGCGGATCTCACAGCCTACACTCACCTTAATAAATGTACTGGAATCGAGCTTCTTGTGGAGGTCTTTGATTATGAGGGAACAGACCTTAAATATATGATTCGTAGAACGTCCAATGGCCGTTGCCATAAACATCGCTGTCAGAGAAAAGAGAAATAATCAGAAAATGTATGTCCGCGTTGGGCGAGTTTGCTCTTCACGACTCATAACTGGATAGAGGCTGCAGCTTAAACAAAAAATGCGACCATAACATAAATAACGCAATATTTTTTCTTTTCTTTTTTTGTGATTACAAAGATGAAGTTGAAGAGCTATATTCCAGGGCTCTTGTTCCATTTTGTTCTGGCTGGGCCACCAAAGTGACTGGAGGAAGGAAATACAGGACGCCTCATGCTAGTTTAAGGGCACCGCGGCCTCCTCAAGCAGCTGCAGATACAAGGATACATCGCTGCCTTCATGCGTGTCGCCATGACGCGAACAGCATAGTTGGCAGTACACTTCTTAATGGCACAATTAAATTCAAAAAGAAGTTGCTCTCAAATGAAAGTCTGTGTCTCAGTTGGTGCAATTCAAACGGAAATGTTTCACAGAACGCTAGTGCTTGGAACAGAAGAGGAATAAAACAGAGCCTTCCTTGACGGCAACAAATGGGATCGCCACGAGGGAAAGGTGGGCAGCACCCAATGAGACAGCAGGAGAAGCGCGCGCGTACTTATCGTGGGTATGTCAATATGGAACGGTTCCGATCGTAGTGTTCTCTATGTGCGCGGCATGATGCGCACTGTAGCATTTTCAATACCGATTCACTGAATCACACAGCTCACAGCAGCCCAAGGCTGTTCCCGCGAATGTTCCACTGACAACATTTATCCTCACGTCCTTCGATCAGCGACGCCAGTGCGGTTCCCAGTGCCGACTGTGTTTTTCACTGAAGAGTGTTCCATGGCGTGGCACGCGCGTGTACGCGCCGTATTGAGTAAACATGCCGATCCACTAGTTGAAACTACGTTCTCTGCTTAGCGCCGAAGCAAGCAAGAGTCCGGTATATTTTGATTGTATAGGTACGTAGCGGAGCTTTGAATTATGATAACAAGTACGAAAATAATCCTGTGATGTAATTTGAAGTGAACTTGTTCTGTCTCTCTCTTCTTTTCTTTCTTTTTCTTTTTTTTGCATTTTAGCGCCGCTTTAAAGACAGCGTGAGCTTGCCACAAGCTCAAATTGCTCGCGATTGGTGCGAAAGGGCGGTAATATTCCCCTCGTGTCCTCGGGTGATATTAAACTGTCGTTTTCATTGTCGACATGTTATTGTGATTTCGTGTGCTCTTGGCTCTCAGTCCAAGCCCGGAGCTTCAAGTGCCTCTGTGGTCGTCCATATGTGGTCGTCACCTCGCGCTGGCTGACATGATGATGACGAAAGGAACAGAAAGGTACAAATGGAAACGGTTGTTGTTAGTCCTGACAGGCACCCACAAGGGGTGACTGTGTGAGAAAACCCTTGTTCGTACCCATTTCCCTACTTGGATGTTTTTGGAGATGTGAGCGTTCGGTTCGTAATGAACAGTTGCTGTGTGAGATAACTTTCTTCTTCTTCCATCTCCCCGGTTTCAGCCCTCAGGATGATGGTGAGACGATTTGTGGTCACAGGATACCCACCACACTACACGTTTTCCCGCTCATTTAATCCATTGGTCACTCAATGTAGTCGAAGTGCTACACAATTTAATCCACCGGTGAACCAAATTAATCCAAACTCCAACCAATTTAATGCAAGCGCTACTAATTTCAGTAAAGCAACACACATAAACACGTGTATTCAGTCATGGAAATTGTAATGACTGAGACTTCCATGGTTTCGCAAATGATGATGAGTTTGACTCCTGATCCGGCAGCCGTGCAGACGTGCAAAAGGTAGCAGAGTCAAAGAAGGTTGCATATTTTAACTTCCGCATCTGCCGCTATGTCGCTAAGCTATGACAACAAGCCTAGCGTCTTGGCACTGCGCGTCATGTACGTTTTACGTTAGTAATGTACACAATGAGTTTTCTTTTTTGTATTAGCAAATACCTTTGCAAATACAAAACAAATACTTGCACAAACAAATGCAAACACAAATACTTTTGCGCTACAATGGCAACGCAAAAAAAAGAAGAAAATGGCGAACACTCTCGCTTCAATGCGCTAAAGCTTTGGGTCGAGCTAATCATTGTTTCAAATCAATACGAGAAGTGCGTGAGAAAAAGAATGATACGGCCCATCGGTGTTTATTTCCATGCTTCTGTGGATAAGCTATAAGCTGTGGATGGCACAGATACGGCCCAGGTATTTCGAACAAAAGCGAGGAGGAACAATTAAGAGGCGTGTCACCTATTATTTTCCGCCATAATTTGTGCTGGATATTTTACAACTTCCAAACAATCGCTGAAATTTCAATGAGTAGATATGCGCGCAACCTGCGTTCTGACGTACCATACTCTCTCCCTTCTTTTTCTCTGCCAAGCAGCAATTACGACTTTATACGTTTCCTCATCACCATTTTCATAAATGGGTGATTCCATCTCAACTCAGGCAAGGTGGTCTGGCCATCATGAGTAATTTTTATCTAAAAAGTATAGTTGTAGCCTGGCTCAGATTCAGAAGCGAATTGATGAAGCATTTTTTTTCTACTGTTCGTAGCTTCAGAGATCTACGGCAGATTCGACGCGATTTTAGGCATAGCGAATATGACGATTAACGTCTTTCGAACAAACACGTTCACTGCTTTGAATTTTTTTTGCTCGCACTCTCAGCTCTGTTGGCTTCTAGTGCTTGGGTTCAGTCCAGGACGTGATTTTGTTATTTTGAAGCTAAAAATACGCAAAGTTGATGGCGAATACGAAAATCTCTCATATTCTTGTGGCTATTGCAGCACTCGTGTACATGCCAGTGGAACAAGAACGGTGTCGCCGTGCAGCGGAGACTGAGCTCTATGGTTCGATATCAAAGTCAGGAATCTAGGCCAGGTTGCTGTCAGACATGTCGGCGTCTACAACGCGTGACATTTGAAAAAAATGCGATATTTGAGCGCTGATATCTTAAAAACCCCACCTCGAAAATTCTTCAAATTTCGTAGGCGCATGCTTCTATATACGATATTTGAGTGCACAGAAACTCGAAGGTTTTTTGTTAAAGTTAGAGTGTGCAAAAGTTTCAGTGCCCAACTGTGGTGCGTGTAATGACCATGGAACCGCTGCGAGGTGTTCACTGGTCGATATTCGCGTTTTTCGTGACACAGCGGACCGTTGTACCCAAGAAGACGTCCCTCAGTTCCCAAGGAAGCATAGCCAACGGTGTCAGTGTCCGTCAGCGAGCACTTTGCCGTGTCATGAACCGCCAACGCTGCTAATGAAGAGCGAGGAGAGTAACAAGGTCAGCGCCACCCGAACTGGAGACGTATCCAGTTTCAGGTACAAAACCCAAGATAGTTTCAAATCATTCCGAGAGTGAGTGTTTCCTTTTCCTGTAGAGCAGTGATTTCGTTTGTAACAGCTGTGTTTTGACGCTGTTTCGACTGGCCGTTGCTTTGCCGTCTGTGTCTTCGCTATGAACATGAAAGCAAGTAAAGTCCGTGTCTACTCCGGGAATTACATGAACAGGCACACACAGAAGATACATTTTCAAAGGCACTTCGCTGCTGTATCTTCGCTCGACGATGCGTTGGTGAGAAACATTCTGATCTGTACGTGATTGAAACGTGTCGGATTATCTTTGCCACAACTGATAACGTAATCAGTGAAGTGTAAATAAATAGTGACTCAACTCAACTGGCATGGTCTAGAGAGGTGCATATAAACATCGAAGTTTCATGCACGTACCGCGCAAAGGGTGACACATACACTCAATATACATTTCTCAAATATAGTGTCCTTGTGGAGCCATCGTGCTGCTTTCGACGTCCTGAGGATAATATTCGACTTTTTGGGTTCCCAAATAGTAGCACGAACAGCACGGGCGGGTGTCACAATAAAAACGTGAATATGGCTTGAACATATATGGCTGAATATAGCTTCTCGCACCGTTTGCATGGTCATTACACGCACCGCAGTCGGACACTGAAACTTTGGCACGCTCTAACTTTTATTATGCAAGGAAAAAAAACTTCGATTCTCTGTGCATTCACATATGATACAGAAACCTGTGCCGACCAAGTTTGAAGAATTTTCGAGGTGGTTTTTTAGATATGAGCGTTCAAGAAACTTTTTTTTAAATGTCACGTGTTGTAGACGCGCCCATGCGTGACAACAACCTGGCTTAGACTCCTAAATTTGATATCGAATTATAGAGCTCAGACTCCGCTAGACGGCGATACCTTTCTCGTTTCACTGCCATGTACAAGAGTGCCGCAATAGCCGCAAGAATATGAGCGATTTTCGTCGTCGCCATCAAATTTGCACATTTTTAGTTGCTAAATAAAAAAATCCCCGCCGGAACTAAACCCAAGCACTGGGAGCCAACATACCTGACAGTGCGACGAAAAAAATCAAGGCCGTGAACGTGTTCGCTGGAAAGATGTTGAACACCAAAATCGATATGCTTGAAAGCGCGTCGGATCTGCCATATTCTTTCGGATTTTTTTTTCTCGGGAACTACGGACATCTATTTTTTCAATACTAATCACTGACGTTGTCTGGACCTCCTTGCCTGGGTTGAGATGGAATCACCCAAATGCCTTAGGTACTTTTCTTGCAAGTCTTCCTTTAGTCTAGAAGTTCGAAATGCCACTTCAGCACTGTTCGCATGAATGGAACCAGTGATGGGCAAACTACCTCAAAGTTGTACTTCAAGTAGAGTATCGAGTACGTAACGCCTGTATTACTGTGAGTATAGCACGAAGTGCCATGCTACAAATTCACCTAAAGTTAAGTACGAAGTCCTTTGCAAAGTATTTTGAAGGCTCATCAAGTACATTAAGAATGTTGGAAGCTCGCTGGACGTCTCAATACGTTGTTGTGAAAAAAAGAAAAA
Source organism: Ornithodoros turicata (assembly GCF_037126465.1). Taxonomy (NCBI): domain Eukaryota; kingdom Metazoa; phylum Arthropoda; class Arachnida; order Ixodida; family Argasidae; genus Ornithodoros; species Ornithodoros turicata. The sequence continues at coordinate 127,365 of NW_026999485.1, read as the reverse complement.
AACGTCAGATAATTACATTTGGACCTGTTATCTTTAGAAACATTTTAGCAAGCATTTTTGTAAAAAGCTAGTTGGAGAACATGGGTAGTTTAATGCTGACCCATTAATATGACGCGAACGACAGGTCTTTACGACCCAGCCTTGCGCTTGTATTGTCATTTGGGTACTTGACGAATTGAAAGGAAACTGTCGAAGAAAAGTACTTAGAGTACGGTACGAATTATACAAATTTAAATGTACTGATGTAAAGTACAAGTAGTGAAAAATTTACTTAAATACTGGGTATTTCAAATACTTCGCATCACTAAATCGAAGCCATTACAAGAGTTACAGCTCTTCGCGACATTCTTCTGGACGAAATTTTGGGTATGGCATCTGCATCTGATGAAACATCTACAATATGACATGCCCAAATACGACTCTGCATGTAACTCATTGCCCAACAAAACACTAACCCCCAATTCCGGCTCAAGCGATTCCCTTCCGAGAAGGACGTATTACCTGTCCTGGGGTCAACGTCGCAGACATTGTAATGACCTGCAAGGGCCGTGCTGAGAGTCGAGAAGAGCCATAAGTAGAGCGCACCGTTTCTCTTCCCGAACATGTTGACGAATAGCAGCTCTTCATTTGTCCCATACTGCTTCCGCACTGTATCCCAAGGCTTGCCTTTGCTACGCGCGCGTGCACCTGCTGAATGATCAAACATTAACACTGGCAAAGAGAGGCACAGGCCTAGCATTACCTTGCATTGATAGCGCGATTCATATGGAAGGCTACCCTTTTTTTCTTCTCGCATTTCCCAGAAAACATCTATTAAGAAGTTAATGGATTTTAGATAATTAGTCGTCCTGGGAATTTGAAAACCATCTCCTACAGCATCTTCGCCTGCCGTATAGCCCACCTGCAAAAACGGCATGTATTTGCTCTGCTCGTATTTTGGGACGCATAAAAAACACCCTGTATAACAGAATTACACTTGTTGTTGGATGTATCGGCTAAGAATCCATTTCAATTACGGAGACGAAATTAACGACAGCATGTTTTCTTCAACAGCAGTATATAAAAAACAATAACATATATTTAGTTGTGATGAAATCCGTAAATTGATGTCATTGATTGATGGTAGATTGTACGTATATCCGAGAGTAATGTGATTGAAGATTGAAAAGCCGTCTAAGGCAATTCTCACGATACGAAGGAAAGTAATCACATTTACCACCACAAGAAAACAGATATTTTTAAAGGAGAAATAAAATTAAGCGGCATGAGCCTAACACACGAAACTCGCGTGAGTGCAGGAAATTTTATGATCACTCGCAGTAAGCGGGACAATTACTTTAGCGGTAACTGATGTCAAATGTTGAGGACAATCGGAGCGCAAAGCCTTGGATTCGAGTGGTCACAAACTCAGAAAGTAGATCGCTCAAATCCCAGAGAAATAAGGAACATTAAGTGCTTAGAATGGATCCCCTTAAATCACACTCGATGACTCGCAGGCACACAGAAATGACAGCTTTCAAATAAATATATGGTTATTATAGCTGATACGTGTCTTTGTGTGGCCTTGCTCTTCCTCGATTACTCTGCAGGTGCATTTTCCCATGGATGTCAAGGGCATCATCGCAGCTGAAGCACACAGATATTCTATCTGCCTTCGTGTTTGCAAAGACACCAGTGCTTTCGCGTACAATGTACTCAAAGTCGAGTGCAATAAGGGCGGATGGTATGGGTGTTGTCAATGCTCTTTTGTTTCACGAGTCTGTTCAAGGCCTTCCACCTACTCATCCACCCCTGTTACACTCGACTTTCAGTACATTGGGCTGCCTGGGACGCTTCAACCTTGTGACCTCGGTCGGTCTTTATGTCAGGGTTTGGCAGAATTCGAATATTTCTGATGCCGAAGCGAATACCACTCGTCGCGTATTTAATCGGAACTCCAAATCGAACATGATGATGATGATGATGATGATGATGATGATGATTAAGGTTTTTTTGGCGCATTAGCGACGAAGGCCATAGCCAAATCGAACATGAAGAACATTTCGAATATGAGGCTTCTTCTCTTTTTTTTTTTTTTCTAACCGAGGGCATTTGAATTCAGAATCCGCCCGCGTAAACCGGATGTCTCATAGAGGGTAGACAAAGCCATAGTTGCTCCATAGGTAGACCTGAATCCGACGCAAATATTGCGGGATTAAATGGGACGCTTTAGAGTGGTCTTAACGCAATGACCTTGGTAAGACTTCCTTAAAGGTGAACTCAGCTGACCCCACAGTATTTTTTTTTTCGGCTACGACATGTCCTGCAACAAATAAAACGAACTTATACAAAAGAACGACGAGGGCAGTCGACCTGCAGTGCACGGGTGCAAGTCGTCTGCTCCTCGTACCGTAGTCTGTGTAGACGGATACAAAGGAAAATATATAAGTTTTCCAGAGCGAAAATACAAAACAGGAACACAAAAATACGAAACGGCATGAACTATGGTAATCGGCACATGCATATCTTGTGGCATTCAATTAAACATTGTTTTAAAGACTCGTTCAGGATTAAAACTCAAGATCTTCTAATTGATCCACAATCTGTTACCATGTAGTAGCACCGACACTGTAGAAAATATATTCCGTCGCAGTCACATGTGCAGCATATTGAGACATGTAAGGTCAAGCCGTATGATTTACGTGGTTGGTGTTCAGGTATAGAACTTTAAAACTGAACGCTGGTGCAGGCTCTGGTTGCCGCTGTGCGGCATACAGCACTTCCCGCTGTCATCCACAGGTGGTGAAAATTCGGCTAAAGGCAGGAATTGGTATATAGTAGGCTAAAAAATATAAAAATCGGGCTGTTTGGAGGCATATTTTAAAAGCGATAAAAACTTCAGTGTAGGGGACACAAGAGGACGAGACAAACACGGAGCACTGACTGACACACAGACTTTTAATGCATTAGACACAGGCGTAAGCACATTACTGCTCTCACCGACCCCTAGTGGAAGCCAAGGCAGGCACACTCAAAAACCGTTATCACACAAGCAACCAAGCAAACCCCCCGCCCCAGAAACCCCGTCCTCCTGTTCGTTTTCAAAAAATTCCTGAATTTGGTAAGTCAACAACACGGAAGGCACGCTAACACAACTATTGCCTGCTGTCTGGGGGTTTTTCCTGGGTTTTCCTCAGACGCTTTCAGACATATGTCGGCACAGTTCCCCTAGATGTCGGCCCAGGACGCACATTTCCCCAGGGCGTCAGTCGTGACGTTGCCCACATACGTGAGGCCGACAACGGCAAGCCCTTTCACCATCACCACCACCACCACAACTATTGCCTGCCTGTTTCACGAGTAAAGCTACTTTATACAGAAGAACCCCTAACCTACGACTTTTAAGTAACACTTTCGTTTCTCTTAACTGCGGCTCGCACATGAAACAAGTCCTTAAATGTTCAGCCTGCTTACCATAACCCTTTCCTTTCGAAGCTTCATGTTCCATCACGCGCACATTAAGTCGAAGAAGACAGTTGTTGATCTTAGCGAGAGTAGGGAGCACCAGAGTCAATTACAGAACGACAGAAGCCTCGGGTATGGATATGGTTCAGGGTCCAGAATATCACGTTATGTGCTGCTATACTAAGTGTGCTTTGGGGCTTTCAATTCTGGAGAGGAGTTATCTGTTTTTTTACTTCCCCTCTCTTTACTTCTTGGAACGCTGCACGCATTGTAGATTTTAGAAAGTCTTGGAAACACAAGCAAGAGAAAGAACTGAAGGAAGCGAGCTTAAATTGTGTCATGATAGGTGTCGGAAATAGGACAGAAACAAACTTATTTTCATTTTTTTAATATTATTTCCTCTTGTGGAGATCCCATCAAGCCATTAGACCATTAGGTCCTAATGGTACCATCAAAACGCTAAACTGCTAATCCTGTCAGAGATGTCCGAAATTACGATAGGCCTATTGGCCTAATGGTTCCATTAGGATTATCTCTGATGGATTTTTTTAATCGGAACCCCTATACGCCGCCGGCGCCACGCTAGATGGAGGCAGCGGCGCTAATCTGTTGTAGAGGAAACCTGTCTGTCTTGTCCACCACGGTGGAAATCGTCACAGGTAGACTAGACTTTATTCGAAAAGAAAGTTCATCCCGTGCCGTCATCCTTTGAATCTATCTCCGTCGAGCATGCAAATGATGTTGTTACGAGCACCACTACAAATGCAGCTAGAAAGTCCATTCCACAAACCTCGTCCTCAGGCGTCCTAAACCTTGGTGGAGGAGCCATTGTCCAAAAAAAGGCTCGAAAGGAACAAAATTGTGCTTGGGGTATCTTCCGAAGCCACCCCGCTGCAGCAAATTTACTTAGGTTTAAGAAAACTCTGTCTCAACCACGATGGACACGATGACAAGCCAAACGAGAATCTTGGAGGAATTTTATATCCTCTCTAAACAACAACTCACCTTCCAAACTTGTATGGTACAAACTCAATAAGATCAAGGGTGATTACGCAAGCTTCTCTGTTCCATTGCTGCAAATAAATGGTGCACCCTCTCAGGTCATAGGGCAACAGGCAGACGCGCTCGGCGAGCACTTCCAAAGTATGTCAAGCTCGTCGCAACATAGTCAAGGAGTTCCTAAAAATCAAAATTCAACACTGGGAAACATAATATTTCGATGGGAACAGGGGACAAGCATGGATATAATATGCCATTTACCATGACTGAGCTGGAAATCATTTGTCAGAAGGGAGCATTGCCTGCCAGTCTTTATTGACTTAGAAAAACCTTATGATACTGCGTGGCATTATGGTATCTTACGAGGCCCTTGCTGTTTTGGAATCCGTGGTCGTAGGCTATGCTGCATCGTTGACTTTCTAGAAGGGAGAACATTCAGGGTTCAACTTGGCAAGGGCTTGTCTCGCCCGTTTACTCAGGAAAACGGTGTTCCACAAGGCTCTGTGCTGCATGTCACACTGTTGATTGTCAAAATTAATTCCTTTGCCAAGGTAATCTCCCGTTCTGTCGGTTATTCTTTGTAGGTGGATGATATTCAAATATGGTGCAGTTACATGGACCTCGGTCGATGCGAAAGGCAGTTCGCAGCGAACTATAAACTTTTAACTTTTAACTATAAACATATCTGTTTAAACTTTCCTCGCCACCCGGTCATATGGGCATACCCGGCAACGAACGTGCCGATGCAACTCCCACAGCCACAATTCCTTTTGACATGACTCCTTTCCTCGTTCCTCCGCAGGACGATAAATAGACGATCACACACACACACACACACAATTTGGGAAATCGCTTTCATGAAGTCATTTTAGCTCGGTTAAGGCTCGAACATACTTGCACCTCGCAATGTTTTTTTTTTATCTGCGGAGAGGAGCCTCCCCAATGCACATGCTGTGGAGTATTAAGTGCATTTTCATGTTCACTTTGCTCTATTGCTTGGAGATGAACCACTTTTACCCTCCATGAGAGCTTCAAGTTTGTTTTAATGATATCGGCTATTGAAATGTTTTATAACTGAATGACCTTCCTTTTACAGTGGTTTACATATCAAATTCTGAGGTAAATTCGTTTTAATTGAACACTTACATTTGGCTTGCTACACACATCACTGTTTGGCACACTATAGCCCTAGTTGTTCGTGCGCCATAAAAGCGCAATCATCCCCATCGTTTCTTTTTTGGTTCGCGTCGGTCGAGTGGCGATATCCTATTACATCCGGAACGAGGACCTATCGCTTTGCGATGGATATACAAGAGTGAGCCATCTTTTGACGATGGTAGGATAATTATTGACCTGAGGAATAATATGGATTTATGTGGTTGTGAGAATAGACTTTGTGTTTGTGAGAGTGAAATTGTGAGTGTGTGTCTGTGTGTGCGCGCGGCCGCACGCGCTTTTCTGAACCAGGGATTCCACTTGACAAGTAAGTTATTTGTGTGTGCCTTTTCATGTGACACAAGTGATACATTTATGTGCTATTGCGTGGAATAGTGGTTTAAAAAATAAGGGTAGCAGCGCTTGCATTGCTATCTGTAGGATAGACCGAGAGCGTTTTTAATGGAATTGCCTCGGGAACCTGGTGAAGTCTTTGTTTTGCGCAGGCTATTTTATGAGAGCCGGTCCTGTTGCGTTGCATTTGATACGCTTTCCTGAAGCAGTGTGCTTTGTTCTTGTAGTGTGGTTAACGCCTTTATAAATAGAAATGAATAGAAGTGTTTGTTTGTTTGTTAGTATGTGTCTGTCACCTTCGTAGCGCTGTTCAAGCTTTATTTTGTTTGCAAAAATTCAGACTTTATGGTATTAAGCTGTTCGAGTAGAAGTGACTATCCCTGCTCGCTTAAGATAAATTGTGTATCCCTGTCCTGTGCTTTCTTCGCGCAGGGACAATGCAGATGAGTATTTAGCATTATGCAATAATTATCTGATAGCAGAAATGGGTGTCTTTGTCACAGTTTATTAGCGTGTGCGTCGTTATTTTATTTTATTTTTTCTCTTATAGCTATGTGAGCAAAAGCGTGTGTAATTTTTTGCTGCTCTTTTCTTATTTTCTCTACTTTTATGTAGAAGAAAGCCTTCTGCGTAAAAGCTGAGTAGTGTTCTATCAGTGGAAGTGGGGTTGTTTGTTTGATTTTGTTGGGTGTTCGATATCTTGACGAAGTAAGCAGTGCTTAATTTTGCAGGTTTTTAAGCAGAAATGCTGGTATCTGAGCACGGAGTAGAAATTTCTATATTTCTCTGCTCCCTAAGAAAATTTGTACGTCGTTTTCCAAGCAGACCGCGTTTGGTTTACGCAAAATAGAAAAATGAAGTGTGTATGCTCTATGATGAGATGATCCGCCGCAGGCTTAGGCCTTTTCCCCGATGAGCAGTGCTTTGTATACGATGTCGCATGTCTGGACTTGTTCAGTAGTGTTCCAATTTTTACCCTTCGCTAATATCTTGTTGCTGTCGTCTTGTGTTAGACGTTGAGCTTCATCGCGATGTGCGGTAACGCTACGATTATTCCTGAGTGCTCCGTGTGTTTAATGCGTTGTCCTCTGTGCGTGCGTCCGTGTGCTTTTTTCCTGATTCGTGACGTCATCATGGCATGTCTGGTCTTGTTTAGCACTGTTGCAGTTCCTCCCGCTGCTAGTATCTTGTTGGTGTCATGTTGTGCTAGCTGCGTGGCGATGTGTGGTGAGCTGAGGTCTTAAGCCTTTTCCCTGCTCACCTAAGGAAATTTGTGTATCCCTGTCCTGTGCTTTCGTTACGCAAGGGCAATGCGTCTGTGTATGTGGCACTATCAGATACCAGACATGAGTGTCTTTTTCTTAGTTTATTAGCATATGCTTCAGGTTTTTTAAGTCAAGCACAAGTACGCGCAATTTTTCGCTGCTCTCTTCCTCAAATCACCGATTTTACGCAGAAGAAAGTCGCATGGTGCAGCTGAGAAGAGGGTTTCGCTGATTGTTTGTTGGATGTTGTTAGGAGCTCGGTATGTTGAGGAAGTCAGCTGTTAAAGGTATCCATGAAGAAATGCTTGCATCTGAGCGCAGGATAGGAATTCCTGAAGCACGTCACCCTCAGTGTAAATTAATTATTTTGGATGTGAATCTGCTTCACTGCATGACAAGGCTGAAATGGGAAGAGAGAAAAAAATAGAGCGCTTCATTCATAGCGATGCAAGTAATAGGGCAATTAGAGTTTTCATAGAAAGTAGAATTTTAATGGGCTCCTAAAATTATAGTTTTGTAGTAGTTTTTCTAAACTGCAATGCAAGGTAGAAAACCATTAATATGGTGGGAATGCCATCATGTTCCCGTAAAGGCGTTCTGTCTTGTGCTTTGGCGTGTGCGAATGGAACTTTGCTCCCCGGCTTTCACGCCTTTTTGCTTGCAATGCGCGAATGGAACTTTGCCCCCCGGCTTTCGCGCCTTTTTGCTCGCAGGTGTAGCCTCAGACAATGAATGTATGAGCATAGAAAGGGTCATGTATTCCATAAGCCTGGAGGTGATGTTGAGTAGACTCACTTATTATTTAAAAAGCAGTGGTAGTTTACTGTAATTCTAATGACCATGATGAGCCTTTGGGGTGAAAATCGTTAATATGCACTGTGCTTTTTTGTTGAATTTTAATGAGAGAATGAATGTCATTAAAAGTAGGACAATGGAAATAATCTTGCGATTCAAAAAATAATAGGAGTCTTTGTCTTTGCCGCTGTCTTCTTCAGACAGGATGTGATGACGTCACGCAGTCTGTAGCAATGCATTGACCATTACTGGAAAAAAGTGTAGCAATAGAAAAATGGTGTGTATTGTCCTGGACGGATTTATGATGAGCACTGTTTTTGAATAAGAGGAGTGCGTGTGCTTAGAAATAGTTTGATGCTGGTTTTCTTCTTTGTTTCTTTTTGCCTTTTTCCCCCTTGTTGTCTGACAAACATGCGCTGACATGCTCTGACCTTGCTCTGACATGCTTTCCTTCTACATGTAGTTTTTTTTTCTTTTTGTACAAGGAATATTCTTGACGATGACGATAGTGCTGCCTTGAATGGGCGTAGAGCTATTCTTAATAATTTTGTGATTCATTTAGTTCAGAGAGTAACCGCTAGGGGGACAGGTGTGTGACTTTATTCAGGAGGAACAAAGCGTCATTATTCAGTTAGGTGCATGGCTCTTGGCTGGGATGGACATGTCTTGCTGAACCATTATTTTGTTTTTTCCTGTACAGTAAGACTTTGGGAATGAAATGCTACAATCTCCTCTTATCTATGGCATTTTTCTGCAATAGTTCTCTATGCAATCATAGTAGAATAAAGGAAATAATCTAGGGATAGTGATTCAATAAATAACAGGTCCCCTGCCTAGAGCGTAAGCGTCCTTGAGCCACGCACCTGCATGATGACGTCATACCGCAACACTATTGTTTCAGGTTGACCTTCACTAGAGGAGCATTAGTGGAAAAAAACAGTGTAGCCGTGAGATAATAGGGTGACGTCACGACCAATGAGAACGGCCTGCAGGGGGCGCAAGGATTCACTTTTCTCTTGGACAGTGGCGGGTCTGGACACGTTAATTCTGCTCCTAGCAATTGCGTTGGCCGTCAGTGGAAGAGCTTAGTTTCGCTGGGGTTCTGTCTGCCTCTGATGGGGTGTGGATGTGTGGTTCGTCACTGGTGAATGGTGTTCGACAATGCAGGTGGATTTTGGTGGATTTGGTCTGGTAGCCATCTGGTGTGATGCCTGGCAACTAATTGGCCAACTGTCATCGATCTCTGCAACTGCTGGGTGCCAACTACCAACATGGCGGACGCTGGTCACCCCGGAGCGGTTTCTTCGCCGCGGCATCGTTGATTTTTGAATAAATTGTGTCTCTCCACTCTATTTCTATCTATTTATTTTATTTTCTACCAATTTTTTATTTTTTAGCAGCTCAACTGGCCCACAACTGACACAGTGGTCTGGACACGTCCTAGATGCTCCCCAATTAGTGTAATGACTCCCTGAATTATCCTAATTACTGTGGGGGGTCCCAAATTGCTCTAATTGATCATTAATGGCGTCCAGGCCACTGTGTGAGTTATGAGCCAGTTGAGCTGATCATATACTACTAGCGTTGGCAACATCCGAAGTGATGTTCGCAACATCGCCATCTTTGTTGTTCTGACTACGGGAATCGCACATTTCGCGTTATAACTTCACACAGCGCAGCTCAATCGCGCGGAAATTTAGCACGGTTGAATGACCTTAAAAGGTTTACACGTAGACAACAGAATGTTGCGCGTGCATTGAGTATTTGCAAACCACGGCATGCCGGCGCTGGTAGACTTTTATAAGGTAACACCCTGTATGTTTAAGGTTACGTTAGGCTATACGTTTACGACGTTGCGTTGGCTAGGCAGTTGTGTCAGCGCACTGTGAGGAGACCACACGTCAGCGTATGTGCTGTGGATAGGTGGATGAATATTCGCTTTTGGATTGCACCGCCTAGGATAGCGCTGGAGTTAGGAAACCGCCATTTGATGCGGCTCTTTTCGCGCGCACGTTATGCCCGGATTCTTTTATGACATCTGTTCTGTTTCCTTTGTCGTCCCAGCTGCGTGATCACTGTTTTTACAAATGAAATTCGGAAATTTGCTCAATTAAGATCACACTTTTCTGTCCTCCTTATGCATTATATGTATATAGGAACGCGAATGACAGGTGGTTCATAATGCAACCCCGGCCGCAATGTCTCGCTATGTCTTCCGAAATGATTTCAGACACAGACACTTCCAAAGCGGGGAGGTTGAACGGTTGCATTTGCACAGTGAAATGAGGAAAGTGACTCTGCGACCATACTGGGCACACGCCGAGTAGAGAAAGAGATGTATGCGTTAATTATCAATGTTAAGCTCACACAGCATACAGAGCGAGTGTCTGTCTAGCGTCCTGTGTTCTTTCAGCATCACGTTAACGTTTGATCCACACCAACCCGCTTGCATCAGTACTCTTGCAGCTTTCTGTCGGTCGCAAAAATGTTGGCGCAGACGTTCATACATGCATCCTTTGCACATTTATTTATTTTAAACTTAACAGAAACTACCTGAACGTAATGCAACAAAGAGCTGCCTGTTTAAAAGGTCAGTGCTGCGCCTAGTAGAATTATTGTGACATTCCTTTCAGCTGGCCCATGACGCATACTACCTCCCTTTCTATCCACCACTCTTTCCCATTCTCTCTCGTCACCTGTTGGCATCTGTACGTCGCTTATAGCCACAACCGCTTCGCTGCGCTAACACGCACTCGGAAATAGATATTTCCCATGGTGTGGTCGAAGAACAGCCGGAATGACAAGTGTATTTATCTGTTACTGTCATGCCCTGAGGCACTTTCCTTGAAGGTGTTGGGAGACTTCCTCTGATGTGTTGAAGCATAATATATATGCATCGTACTCATTATGAGAACACCGTGGAATTTTTTTTTTCCTCTCGCTAGATCGGTCCGGAAAATAGGCGTAGCCACAAAACGATGATAAAAAGTGTGACCTCACGGACCCTTCTCCCCCATTTGGCTTGAGAGACGCGCGTCTTCCCTCGGTGCTCCTGTGTGACGTCACCGATGTCTCTTCTTCGGGGCCTTTTTTCTCCGTACCTGCTCGTGATGGACCTGAAAACTTGAATATCGGATGCTGTCGGATGATAGAATAGTTTTCCGTATTTATCTGGGAAAGCTGGAAACCAACTGTCACAACACCTTTAACATTTCTTCACTGGTTACAACATTCGCTGTAAAACAAAGAAAGGAAACCAAGCTTCGGTAACCAGTTCCTTGTAATCAATTGCCCAAACACCTAGCTCAAAAGGTGCATGAGTCATCTCTGGGCAGAATCACATACGCCATATTGAGCACACTTGTAGTCGCCTTCGATTTCTATTATCGTATTCCTGCAACGATTGGCGGTTCATGAGCTTCGACAGACTGTAGAACCTGTGTCCCTTGGACGTACTGCCCTTGGAGGACGAACAAGACAAAACAGAAAATGGCATCATATTTCATTCCCCATTTCGATGTGCTGTCGTCTTCCTGTCTTGGTATTGTTGCCGATTCGCATGTTGTCCCTACGCGAATACTAGTTTATGCCTGCCATCACCTCCTGTAATTGCGGTTAACAACACCTGTTATCTCCATGAAATGTTTCGTGATATCAACGGCATGAGCAAGCCGCGCGCAACAAGGTAAGGCTGCGAGACACGAGATGAGGGATGTGGCTCTTAAGCATGGTTCACACTAGTGCGTTCTGCTGCGTGCGGGCGCCTGCGTGTGTATGCGTCCGTTGTAAGCAATCCATTCAGCTGTTCAAATACTCGGTCCGAAAGCGTGCGTCACCAAACCGTAAGCCAATGAGCGCCGAGCGGGATTTTCAACGCCTCCCACTCCGGTGGCCATGTTGAAAACTGTGCACACTCGAAAGGCGGCCTCGCGATTCGTTCTCCGCTTGCGGGCTGCTGCGTGCGTCGGAAAAAGTTGGGCTCGGGCGAACTCCTCGCGTTTTGCTGCGTGACGCCGCGCATGTATCTGTTGCTACGGTAACCAGCGCCCGCGCGCATCTGCACGCACCAGAACGCACTAGTGTGAACCATGCTTTATCGCAGTTCGTCGTGCGCAACCAGCGTCTGTGAATCGGATATATAATCTGTAATCGGAAGAGGTATGTGCAGGTATTGCAACTTCACATTTTGCTTTAGATAATCTCGTTAAAGAAACTAATCGATTGTTAATTTGATCATACACTGACCTATCGGAGAATGGTTGTCCATGTGCGATGTATAGAGGTATGTTCACTGCCGTTAGCTATAGAGTAGGGTGCAAACAAACCTTTAAGGCTTGTGAATGGAACCAGTGATTTCCCAAAACATTGCCATTCTCAATGGCGCGGAAAGGGGTCGTTCGAGTACAGATGCAAGAGTCAGTTCAACATAGTGGTTTAGAATTGTTCACGAAACAACAAGTAAGAAAATAATGCTTGGTAAATAGAGGCATGTGTTTTGCTGGTGAGGAGAGGAGTCAACGCGGTCGGGTTGGTGGAAAGATCCAAAAACCACGTAACACAGAAAGCTTTCACAACGTCGCTAACGTTGGTAGCTTGTTATAACCTGGTTATATTGCACGTATGCATTAAGCAGTGGTTGGAGGTGCGACCTCATCAGTGCAGTTTGGGTATGTTTTGTTCGCTTCACTTAGGAGTACATATGCGGTGGGTTCATGATGGCGTCCAGCTTTCACTCATCGAATTCACAGACAAAAGCATGCAAGTTAAAAGGGATGTTGCCACGTACGCCCACAGCGCATTTCCATATTTTCAGATCTTTACAAAATAAGGTGTTTATACGTGATTAACCCTTTCCGTCATCGTTCTTTTAAATCCTTTTTTATTTCTTTTTTCCCCTCCTTCTCTCCACTGATGGCCTCCGTAAGTCATCCTCACATCGCATGGAAGTGTTTGAAAAACAAGACAATAAAACGATACAAGACAAACATTCTGGAGCAACATATTTTATTTATTCTCGATATATTGATTGGTATATGTAATTCCAATAGCTACACTTTTGAATTCTTTCTAGATTCAAAAACTTCACCGCCAGAGGGAGTGGACGTGGATATAAAATGTTTGCGCGAAAACCTATTTTTGTCTTTGTGTTAGGTGCAGTGGGAATCAGAGTCTTCTGTGCGTCATTGCAGGTAAATAATTGTGAATAAATCGGCCTCGGTGGTTCAGTCGGTAGCGTGTTCGCCATCTGATCCCGAGATCGCGGGTTCGAACCCGGCCGAGGACGCCAGCAACTTGGTGGCAGGGTACAAGTTGCTTACACACGCCGTCTTCCGCGAGGGACGTTAAATACAGGGTGCCGTGTGATGAGCTATCATCGCACGTTAAAGAACCCTCAGGTGGACAAAAGCAATCAACAGACCGACCGCTGTAGCGTCGCTCATGATCTCAGTTGTCTCGCAACGTAAAAAAATGTGAATAATATTTCCAGCGTATCGTCCGCTCTATAGAGCTCAAATCTTTAAAACTTGCTCATTGAATATACAGGGTGTTCAAAATTAAGCTTTCACTAGCACTTTATAAATAGGCGAACAAAAGAAAACCTGGTGCTATTTTTCTGTTCCTTGAGTAAGAAACAGGTGCTACATAATTAGCAGCACCTGTTTGTTACACAAGTAGCGTAAAGTTATCATCCGGTTTCCTGTCATCGCTGTGTTTGCGTAGCGCTCGCGAAAGCTTAATTTTGAACACCCTGTATACGCTCTTTTCGCAAGCGAAACTTGGTCAATTTGACAGTGAAGAGGTGACCATCATTACCGTATCGGCCTCATGCGTTCCCAGATGCGATAACCCCTTTAGCTCAATAGCTGTACGCACGAGTTATTACCTACTTTACGTGTTCATGATGTTCGCTACAGAAAGAGTGTAATTCTTTAAAACTTTTTCATTTCATATGTAAGCCGTTTTCGGGAGAGGAACTTGGTCCTGTTGATTATGAAGAGGTGATTGATCATTACCGTATCAGCTTCATACGTCAAATGGCATATGTTAAATGTCAAAACACAGCGCTTGGATGTGTTTCATTGGGTTTGAAGAGTCAGCCCAGAATTGGAATGATCGATTTGTGCCAGGGCAATCTGAGCTGACAGAACTTGCTTAAATGTATCCCATACAACGCAAACGCGGCCTCCCGGTTGCGTGCTGCGCTACTGCTGAACCCGTTTCCTCCTTCCTCCTTCTTGTTGACAGTGCGCCAAGGGCATCATATATGGACCTATAGTGTCTGTGTAAGCTCCGAGAGGCATTAATCATTAGCTGTATCCAGTATCCTTCCTATATATTTGTTCGGTAGAAGGTGCATCACTGATGGTGGAAACCAGGGGCAAAATCGGCCATCATCGCTCGCAGATGTTTAAACAGAGCTACTAGTCGATAATATTCACGTAGAGGTGTAGGAGTAGATTTTTGCCACTGCGTTCTTCACTACTGCGCTTATCTCGCAATCAGTATGACCGTGTTTCCGTATTTTCTTCTGTTCCTTGACTACGGTAGACCGGGAGAGTGCGCGAAGCCAGACGCAGAGCAGTTCCACATTTGCGGGGGAAGGTTCAGTAAGTACATACATATATCGAAGCAGTATGGCGTTTCTGCATTTCCGGGCTCCTAAGATGCGCTCCATGGTAGCGACCACCTATCCAGCAAATCGTACTGGTGATGTATAAAAGTATACGTTGAGACCGGGTACTGAGCTTTACACCTGATACGATGTCTAAAAGTTGTTGCCGTACACATCTGTGAAGGGAAATACCGGCATAATAACCGTTTCGAAAATCCGCTAGGATACACACATAGTATATGGATGTCTGTATATTAGAAAGCCTGTCTCTTCGTTGAGGTATGCATGTACATGATTACACTGTACAGAAACTATGCGTTCGTGAGTTTCCATCCCTCAACGATCTCGACTCACTCCCCCTCTCACACAAAATTGCTTGGTCCCTGGCCACATCCAGCACACCAACGCTCTGCTGTCACCTTTCTGGACATCACGGGACTCCGATCCTTATTGTGAGAGGGCTTATTATTTCATTCCCCGCATCACCAGCAATAATTGTGTAAATTATCGTCCC
This sequence comes from Ornithodoros turicata, assembly GCF_037126465.1. Classification (NCBI taxonomy): domain Eukaryota; kingdom Metazoa; phylum Arthropoda; class Arachnida; order Ixodida; family Argasidae; genus Ornithodoros; species Ornithodoros turicata. The sequence continues at coordinate 112,226 of NW_026999485.1, read as the reverse complement.
CGGCGGTGAAACTCCCCAGCCACCATGCCGTAATCAAGTTGTTGTACACACTCTGTTTGTGATCGTCCCTGCCTTAATTTTCTCTGGGGTTAATCATTCTCTCCATACCCGTTCGTGATGGTATTAAGCCAGCCCTGATAATCGTTCAAGATAGATAACTCCATGAATGTATGGATGTATACCTATAACACATAAAACTCATGCTAGAATGGCTGCATACGTAAAAGACTTAAAGGATGGGCTTGAACTCTTCACCGTCAGTTTCGGGAGATTTCGGCTGATTTTGAGGTTGTCAATACATGGTGAAGTATATTTAATAGAACAAAGACTACAATAAGAACGAACCTCGCTGAAACGAGGTCACAAGAGTTGCCATGAAGTCATGATGTCGCCTTTCTTTAAAATGTCTTCTTGTTTTCTTTTGCATCTCGCAGAATGTGCTACAGTTCGACAGGTGTCATCGTTTCCTCCAAAAGAGAGGATTTATAGTCAGGCAGGGAAGAATAGACGCATAGCAACCCATTAGTTGTGGTGGTGGTGATGGTGAAAGGGCTCGCCAATGACGGCATCACAGAGATAGGCAACGTCACGATGGACGCCCTTGCGGAATGTGCGTCCTGGACCGACTTCTAAGGGGGACTATGGCGACATATGTCTGACAGCGTGTAAGGAAAACACAGGAAAAAAACCCTGACAGCAATGTCGGCACCAGGGCTCGAACCCGGGTACCTCGCAGCCTCGACGTGACATGGCCAGCACGCTAACTACTCAACCACGTGAGCTGGTACCAATTCATTACGCTGTGGCATTCCAGTCGGCATCCCAGCCAATTAGGCGGCCGCGGGAGATGTGACGTGCTCAGCTGCACCAATGAGAACAGCCGAAGCTCTCTCTCCTCAAACAGCTGATGAAAAAGGTTACAGGCCGGTTACATAAAAATGGAAGGTTCACGAACACGTGGACGAAACGGGACAACAGGCAAGAATTGGCAAGCATAGCGAAAGATAAGGAGGTTCGAAGGAGGTTCGAAAGATAAAGAGATCTTTCGCTATGCTTGCCAATTCCTGCCTGTTGTCCCGTTTCGTCCACGTGTTCGTGAACCTTCCATTTTTCTGTAACCGGTCTGTAGCCTAGATCACTACGTTCACATAATCCCCTCCACACTCTAACAAAGCAGCCATTCACTCCGGCCGTTGAAGCCCGTACGGAACCTTTCTTCCCTCCGGGCTGTTGACCCACAATTCGCATGAACCTTTAAACACGTCACACCTAACCCTTTAAATACCATGCCAATGATGAGGACGGTGCCCAGAAGAAGAACAGTCTCTGTTCGAAATATCGGCGGTTTCTGTCCTGAGGCAACTCCCTTCCCAGTGACAGGCGCTTCAAGGGAGACAGTATACTGGCTTCCGGATTGGTACTCTCCGCACTTGTTATACAGTTGTACAGAGAGACATTTACTTCTTTCGTAGTTAACTGTTAGGTCTCCACGCACAGATCACAGGCCGATGTCGATATTGCGACCCTGGTGGCGATGGTGGTGTAAGGTCTCGCGGTTGTCGACCTCACAGAGGTGGGCAACGTTACCCCTAACGCCCCGGTGGAATGTCGGTCCAGAGCTGACTTGTAAGGGAACTGGAAAAGTCGAGAAGGCAGAGCAGGCATCGGGATTTGAACCCGGGTGCCTTCCAGTCTCGATTTGACATTGTCATACCCTGCTCAGACCCTTCTACCTCAAAAGTACGGCAAAGGTGCCCCGTGTACGTACAGCAGACAGACGCGCTTCGCAATGTCTGAAAAGTACGGCAAGGCACCCTAGTGAACGTACAGGGGATGAACGACGCGCGCGCGGCCTCCCGCCGCTCCGTAGGTGGAGGTCGCGGAAACCTTTCGAAACCCGTGACCTTCATAGTGTGCGCATGCGTGCAAGGCGGAGCCTGCTCGCGCAGTGGAGACGTTACGACAATCCAGCGAATTTCATCGTTTTCAAGATTCCCTGATCATCAAACAACAACAACAACAACAACTTTATTTTGAGGTGAAGAGTGGGGAGAGCATCAACTTGCTCTTGTGCTCGACAGAGTATTCGTGAGTATTCAGAGCGCGGTTGATCGAAACTGACATGTTCTTCTGAAAACAAGTGCATAATGATATGCCCCGTGCATATTATGAAGAGCGCACTTTAATAAATTTCCTACTCAAGCTGGTCGAAGTACAATACTTCTACCATTTCGGGTCAATCCACGGGCGCCTTCTCCTCCGCGGGTATAAGCGGCACAGTCCCTTTCCCTTGCTCCTCTCTCTCAGGTTTGATCGAAGAAAAAAATGGTAGAATTTCATATCTAAGCTTGTAGAACAAGTGTTTCTACTTTGTAGTTTGTTTCTATCCTGCAGTTATACCCACAAGGCAAAATTGGTTTGTGTAGAAAAGTGGTTGCAATTAAGCTCAAACGAGATGGGTAGAAAATTCTTCCTTTTTCTTTCTTGGGGTGCAGTCAGTGCCTTCCTATGCATTGGAACGTAGAAGATTCTCCTCCTGTACTTGTACGAAATAGGAAGTAAAGAACTCCGATGAATTCATTAGCATTGAAATTCAATTTCAAAAGTTTTATTTGAGCTGTCATTCAACAATTCAACTTTCTAGGGACAACGTATTGCATAGTACAAGCCGCGTAAAATCGCACCTGGTGCATTTGCGAGGGGTTAATAAGTGTCGCAAATTTCGCGCCCTCATTTAAGAGTGAATGCAGTAGTCTTCTGATATTTTTCATTTTTGTCTGAATCAAGTCTCTGTCTTGGCACAGAGTCAGACACCAGAATTTAAGCTGACTTCGCTAACTTTGAGTGAACACATCGAATAACTGAACAACGAATCGTAAGCGTAACTTGTATTACTGTTTCTCTACTTTTGTATCAGTGTTTTCTAGGTGACGAAAGTTTTTTTGGCCGTATTCAGAACACCAGTGGCTTGATTTCGGTTATCAGGGATATACTTGCTGCACATAGGATTTTGTTTTAAAACTAAGCAAAACCCTCAGCTGAATTAAAATGAAATATAACAATATCAAAGGTGCAGTTGACCTTCACTTGGACAATAATATCCAAGGCAGTTGCTGTAACAACACTCCTCCGCGTCAGATGCTTACGGGAAACATTACTGTCATATCTAAAAAATACCTTTATAGAAGTATCTACCGCAGCGGCGTCTACGTAATGGGATGTAAGTAACTTTTCTAATGAAACTTCCTCAGCGTTACACGAAACCGAATTCAACATAATGTAATAAGAACTTAAAGCAGAGTTGAATAGGAAAAAAATACATATGTGGAGTTCGTGGGCTCTTCCTTGCTACAGACTCTCCTTGTTTCATGATCATCCACTCGGCAATAGACCTCTCCCTGTTTGCAAACAAATGACGTTGTTGATGAACAAGGAGACGTAGAGACAAGAATAATTTATTCGCGTGAACACACAGAGCGAGGGGGGCGTGGTTTCAGATCACTCCTCCTCTTCATCGTTTTTAGGTTACAACAGACGTCATAGTGTTCGGCAGCGCCACCAATGTGGTAGAGTTGAACTACGCTGAAAGGTAGGGGCGAACAAGGTCACGCCCAAAGTCGTGGTCTTGGGGGGATTACGATGGTCCCTGAAAGTGACGCGATCCTCGGTCCTACTTTTTTTCAATAGGAGGCAGCGAACACGTACTCATTCGTGGAACCAGCTCTCCCCTTTCGATTTGTTGCGGTTTCAGTCCGTCTACCATCGTCATGATGACGTTCCTCGGGTAGAGGTCTATTGGGGTAGCGAGTGCTATTGATTTTAATTATATGGGAACACGCACAAAATCTAACTTTATTACATATAGCATTTTATTGGTGTGTTATTTTTTGAGCTTGTTCAGTATGCCAGTATCCCTACTCATGCCAGCTTGTCTTCTCGTTTTCAAACGTATCCCTCATTCGATAGGCGTATATAGTGCGCTATTGTGCATGTTTCTTAGTTAATGACATGAAGATTCTAAGCAAATGACCGCCTTACGTTTACCCTTGAAGTTTCGTTCACAGTCTGTAAACTCGTGTGCGAGAGGAGGAATTTCAAAGCTGAATGGATTTCGGCATGGATGCCGTTTTTAAATACGATGTCCCTGCTATTGTCTTGCAGTGGTAGGAGAGCACACATAGTCACACGATACTTCTCGCGAAGTAACTGTCACGGAAAAACCTGCGCTGTCAAACGGTTGGAAGACAACCGCAGGGTCATCTCGTTTAAACACAGCGTGGAGACAGAAACGCGTGGATACAGAAACGTGTGCGCAGCAGAGATGACCGCACCTGGCAACAGGCCAGGAGACGCACAGACCCTACCCGGGCAGGAGACAAAAACCACAGGGGAAAGAGTCTTGGGCGAACGCGGTGCATCCCGGACGCGTATTTCCAAACCCGCTCCTGTACAACAGATCGCCGCCGCTGCCCCCAGTAACGCGCCGGCGGCGGTGTACTGCGTGCTCCGGCGGCGGCAGAAAACCCTGAAATGTCATGGCGGCCGCTATATCTGTTTTCGGTGCGTGTCACTGACAGGACGGCTAATGAGTGAGAAGTAAATGATAGATGTGTTTAGTTTTCTTTGGATGACGATAAGCAATGTACAAGTTGTTCGAACATTTATGTGCCTTGCTTTGGAGAACGTGAGACCACGGATAGTCAACGTTTTCAGTGATAGTGACGTTGTGCTGCTGCTTCGTGTCTCGGGTTTGCGAATGCATGAATGCCCATTGTCGTTCAAATTATTTTGAGAAACATAACGTAAACACTGAAAAACCGAATTTAGGTTAAAGCTTTGTTGTGTTTAAGCACCTTCGATGGACTATGTAGCAATGTAGCTATGTAGCTTGAGGGTAAAATAAATAAATAAATAAATAAATAAATAAATAAATAAGTGCGTGCGTGTGTCAATCGCGTCGTAACGTTCTCTGTGGAGTTGATGAGGAACGTTGGAATTCAATTATTAAACCGTCGTCGAATTATGACGTGGTCGTGGCGTACCTGCAAAAACAGCAAGACGTAGTGCATACACTGAAGTCGGTACGTAAAAGGCGAAAGATCAATATACGCTCAGATTTTTCGTTTTTTTTTCTGCCAATAAATCCCCCCCCTCTGTACGTAGTGACGTAAACACAACAGTGAAGTGTATACGGATACGTTTCGAACAGCCTGCAGATTATCTTTAGTGCCCTGATATACACAAAACACAATAATTTGGTTACATGAGAGTGGCTGACATTAGAAAATCCACTTGTTCAGAGGTTCCAGGAAGCGGGGCAAACGGACGCAATTGCTGAAGTTCATCAGGTAAATCACAAGCAAATATTAAACAAAAAAATCAGTGTATGCACCACACTTCTCTAATGCGGCGTGCAACTTTTTCGTGTGCACGTTGGCAGCACAATATGCAAAATACCCATTTATACTGAAGTGCAGTATGTACTAAACAAGTTAGTTATTAGTTGGTAATCTGATACTTGTACTTATATTTGATTATCTCAGTTTGGTAAATGCCTAATATTAGCATCGGACACTGGACAACATTTGATATTCATGCTTGCTCTTGCAACAATGGCCTGCTCCCATTAGATGTCCTGAAGCTCCCTGGCAGGATAATTTGCTGAAGGCCATAATGTTGTACGAATTCATCACGGTCCTTTTGTGGCCTTTTACGACAAGCCAACACATGACTATTGGCAGGGCAAGCTTGGCATTGTGGCTGAGAATAGTCTCAATATTTTGTACAAAACTTCGTTTTAAAAATCACTGGTGGGTGTTTTCAGAGCCTATCGGATAAAACCCAAGCCGTATCCCTAGTCCTGCGATCCTACCATTAATGTGCCGTGTTGTCCCGTCATACTGAGATAATAAAAAGCTACTATAGTGGCAAAATAGAGTGAGGGCTGTTCAAGCGTTGGAGGGTGTGTGCAATAAATGAGAAGGTTTGCGTACCAAAACAAATGTGCAGATACTATGATATGCATGTAAACCAAGCAAGTAATTCACTCTGCAACATATAGTGATTTCATGGAAAGGACACAGCTGTGCAACATTACAGTAGCAGTCTGTCAGCACTTTAGATTATGGAAGCTGGGATACGTTAGGAAACATAGTGAAGTGACAAAGACAGGGAACATACGAAATGAACAGAGATGACACGTTACTCATCTGACATGAATAAGGTATGCCTTTTTTTCATAGCACGGTAGCGTATGCTGTTTTTTTACAGGGCTGCAGTGCTCTTGGAATTGCAAACACAGCATCCTGTGGCACTTAAACCTCAATTTACATGTATACGTGTACGTGATGTAAGCAAGTAGTGACATGATGGTTCGAGTATGATGAAGATGAGGTCGAGTGAGTGTGCGAACACCGGTATTGGATATTTTTTTAGTTAACCCCTACGCCGTCTACATATTCGCTGTCGGTGCGCCACATCTGCTCTGCAGTTCCGGGCCGAAACTATGACGTACATGTTGACTAAGACTACATTGTTAGCAACACTTTCACCATAGGAACAGCCTTCGTTGCCGTCTGCTCTAGATTGGCTGTAACGACTTTTCGTTGGCCGCTCTCCTTGGCCTTGTCTTGCACCCCATGCAGTGGGCTGTCACTGCTGCTCTCCTCGGTTTTCTCCGAGTCTCAGGGCTCGTGACCTGCATGTGACGTTGTTCTAGTGTCTCTTTCCTTCTTTTTCTTTGCCTTTTTTTTGGCATAGCAAGCCGGCCCTTTGCCTGGCTAACATTTCGTATCTATTTCCTTTGTAAACCCCCTCCCCGTATGCCTTGACCACTAAACATGTGGACCTAGAGGTTTGTTTGCCCACTGTATCACTTCATTGCTGGATAATAATAACCTGAGCACGGATTTACATGAACATGTACGTATGTTCATGTTGCTCATGCTCAAACTTGTTTAGTCATGGGTTTCGTCCATCACCTAGACTGCGTTTACGCTAGTTTATCAATCACAAACGCCTTAGCTCCATGATTTGTATCTGTGGCGCAAGTATCATTTGCTGTGTTCTGCAGAATGAATGCGGCTTTATTTTACCATATTATCCCTAACAAAATACTCACTTTAAAAAAAATAGGATTTTTGTGCATTAGTTTTGTACCACAAACAATGCAAAACAGTGCACGTATTAAGGATTCTTACTGCATTTTTCGAAGATTTTCAGTGTATAGTTGCATGCATATTTTTGCAGTGTTTAGTGCACATTGATTCACGTTCTAATAATAACAACAAGGATCAGTGTTCGGGTAACTCATTATTGTAAAGATACCTTTCTTTCTTCAGGGAACTGACAAGAAGCTGACTACATTGCGGGACCCTTGTATACTTTTAAACCCAACTCGTTGCTTTTGAGTTCCGGTAACTTCTTGAAGAACTTGTTTCTTTTTTAGGTTATTTTGTCAATGTAACTTGGGGTAAGTTCCACGTTGCTTTTGAGCCCCAACATTCCACAAGAAGAAAATCCAGCAAATCCCTGTCTTGTATTGTATTTCCTGCATGATTCGGAACTGACAGCACAAGGGATGCTCGTAATTTGACCAAAGCAACCAGAGAGACAAAGTACAACATGACGTAATGCACTAAACGCAGGCACTTCTCGGTGTTTCATGAATTCCTTGCTACTGAGAGTTGGATATCAGAAGGAAAATCAAGAGGGAAGCTCAGCAGAATTAATTTACGTGAAATGCATGCAAAGGGGCATGCAGGTTCACATGGAGAGTGCCAAAGGGCTGACTGTGGAATGTGCAGTGGAAATGACGCTGAGAAGATATACAGGCAGATCTGAAATTAAAGATGCAAGAGGTACGAAGCGAAAATCTAATTGACTGACTGTAGTTAACATCACAAATGGCGATTAAATTGTATCTTTGAATATTCATCGTGGAATGTGGAGTGGGACCATGCACTCAGTCAGAAAATCAAGTAATGTCTTTTCTAACTACGCAATAATGGATTGATAAAAAAAAAACAATTAACATATCTCTCCAAACAACAAATATGAATGGCATTCCTCACTGTGAGGTAACGCAGCATGTTTCATGATGTCATCGTGATATGTACCTATAGTCTTGTGTTGTCCTCTTCGTATTGTGTGTTCTTCAAACTCCAGGAAATGTTACCTCGTTATATGGGTTTTGTTTCTGCTGGTAGCCTTTCATTCCGTTTTATTTTGTTGCTATTTGGTACACTTGCTGTATTTGGACATACCAATGTTTGTGCATATTATGCATGCTATTTTTCCTGTTCATTGCCACAATTACCTGCTTGGAGTGAGAAGTACTGAATAAAAACACTGATCAGGAAGTAGATTCTTTGTTGTAGTACACCGTACAGTTGTTCAAAACTAATAGTTATGTAAAGATAGTGCAGTGTCTCCACTTATAACTAGTGTACATTATTTTTATATCAACATGAAAGAGGCCAACAAGTATCAGCAAAGAAGTCTGAAGCCTTGGTAGCCTTTGCGCCAATAAACCCAAATTATCATCATCAAAAGAAGTCTGAGCAGAAAGAAAACGACATCATCTGAATATATTAACAGGACTTCGTTTCACAGCGAATTATAAGTTGGAAAATACAACCCGAATCACACATCCCACGAACCTGAAAAGTTATGACGCACAGGTGTCCATACACACAGAAGTGTTATCTCTTGTGCATGTACTATGTACAGACTCCAGTGCATACAGTGCGTCTGTTTTTGAGATACGCCATGACCATGTCGTAGTTTGACGACGGTTTATTTCTTTAATGACTTAATTCCAAAGTTCCTCGTAAACAGCTTCAGTGCGAGTGGTCCCAGTAAACCACAAATCTCCTAGGGATGTCCCCATAAAGTAGCAAATGTCGCATAGGTCTGGACGTCCGGCAGACGTCACATAGATGTCCAAAAATTGACGAAAAAGTTTGTCGCATTTTGGACATCACAGGGACATCAAATAGATGTAGAGAACGAGACATTGAGATGCGCTTTGTTTTTTACTGTCCTTTTGTCGTCTTATGTTGTTCCAGAAGCATCCTAGCATCTGCTGACGCGAACAAGCTATTGCACCAATCGATCAGCTACAGAAGGCATAAAAACATTTATTTGCGCACATAATGGATTTGTAGACATTGATTCAACCACGTACCGCATCAGTGGCCTCTTCCTACCGAATCATTCTCGCTACGCATGTCACTAAAAACATGTATTTGTCCACATAACGTCTGTAGACATTCATGCAACCACCGCATCGGTGGTATATTTCTACCGAACCCTTCGCGTTACGCATCTTGTTGATGGTGGCCGAATGTAAATAGTGATGACACTAGTGATACGGCTGCTACTGACAAAATTCGGCTGAGTAATGCCACGAAAAATGTATACGATAGTTTTAGAAATAAGACCAACGTTAAATGCCTTCTGATCGATTTATTTAATTTATATTACCTTATTGCTTTTTGAAACGGTCTTAAATTAACCGTTCGTGATTGCATGTTGTCTTTCGCCTATTTCATCCGTCAGGCACCGCCACTGGTTCAGTTAAATTTTCTTGGCGGCATTTTGGCGGTGTGGCGGCGTCGGTTGTTTTGCGTGGCCGAGCGTCGAGTTCTTAATTGTCATTTGCGGTGTGATGGAGCAAGCGAAAGGCAACGTAAATATAATTTTGTTCGTGTTCTACAGGCGATAGGGATTTCTAATTGAATAGTTGTTGTATTTGTCTCGTTTGTGAACTGTGCACGGCGACGCGTTTTCGTTATGCCGAAACAACGTGACAACTTAAAGTACTTGCGTAGCAAGGCTTCGGAACAAGCTCGTAGTGAGATAATAGCTTTCCGCGAAGTGCCAGGAAGTTCAAAGAGGGAGTCAAGAGGTTCATCCTCTAGTTCATGCCCCTTAACATGTCAGCAGTCGACTTCTAAGAGCGCTGATGACCACATAAGTACGGAGCATTTGTCTAGGACAACCGTAACAAGTTGTAAACCATCGACATCTACGAGTCATAGTGAACACATGCTTTGCATAGATCCTGGACCGTTGGCTGGAGAAAGCTCGTCTCAAACATTTTTTCAGCAGTCGACATCGACGACCAATAATGAGCACGTCCGCTGCGTAAATACGAGACTCTTGGATGCAGAGAACACGTCGGAAGTTTTCGAGGCTACAGTTACCGAGAACAATGGTGACAGTTCATCAGGCACAATTAGTGAATGTTCTGACAGTGCTGGCCTCAGCTGCAGTGAAGTATGTGCTCATTTAAGAACATGGGCGATCAGTCACAACATCACTCAAACTGCAGTATCGTCGCTTCTAAAAATTCTTCGGCAGCATGATTCCTTGCGTGAACTTCCAAGTGACTGTCGGACACTTCTGCAGACGCCTCGACTCAGCTCTAGATACGTAACAACTCTTCCCCCAGGGGAGTACTGTCACTTTGGACTCAAAAATTGCATTCAGTATATTCTTGAAAATGCTGTCAACACTCCAGAACAGATTCACCTCATTTTTAACATTGACGGGCTCCCGCTATCGAAAAGCTCTAAAATGGAGCTGTGGCCAGTGCAGTGTAAAGTCAAGGAACTCTCTAACGTGCCACCATTTGTTGTCGGTGCCTATGTTGGAGCTTCAAAGCCTTCGTCGCCTAACGACTACCTCCGTAAGCTTGTTGATGAGCTTGTTGACCTCCTCTCTGATCCAATCATAGTTAATGGTTCAGCAAAAGTAATAGTGTTTGACAAAATGATATGTGATGCACCAGCACGTGCCTATATTTACTGCACCAAGGGGCACACTGGTTTTTCAGGCTGCGCTAAATGTACAGATGAAGGAAAATATGATGTCAATAGGGTGTACTACGCGACAGAAGTGTCAACATTAAGAACAGACGAAACTTTTCGTAATCAGGAAGACTCTGACCACCACCGTGGCCTTTCCATACTGACCGAGCTGCCAATCGACATTGTGAAGACCTCACCGTTAGACTATATGCATCTTGTATGTCTCGGTGTGGTCAGAAAGCTATTACTGCTTTGGGCGTCTGGTCCACTTTCTGTGCGACTGGGTCCATCGGAGAGGAACGCCTTTGCTGCAAAGAGCCTGGCTCTGAAGGGACATATTCCTAGAGAGTTTTCGAGGAAGCCAAGGGGTCTCGACGAGTTAGAAAGATGGAAGGCCACAGAACTTCGTCTCTTCCTCCTCTACACAGGCCCAGTTGTCCTCGACGGCATACTTCCTCAGCAACTGTTTCATCATTTTCTAACTCTGCACTGTGCATGCACCATCCTCTCACACCACAAGCTGTATCTTACTGAAAATGACTATGCTGGGCTACTCATGTCACATTTTGTAGAGAAGTTTGCCGACTTGTACGGTCATCACCTTGTCTCCTACAATGTGCACGGCCTCTTACATCTGGCAGAGGATGCAAGGAATCATGGCCCCTTAGATTCCTTTAGTGCGTTCGACTTTGAAAATAATATGCAGGCCCTAAAAAGGGTGCTGAAGAGGCCTGCGTTCACCCTTGCACAACTGTACAATAGATTCCGTGAGAAGCAGCTAGCTTGCATCAACGCCTCTTTAGTGCCAAAGAAAATGGGACTACAAAATCCACACAACAGGGGCCCCCTTCTTCCCGCCTGTACCTCGCCACAGTATGATGTTTTTGTAGGAAATTCTTTCACTCTGAGAACAACCTCACCTGACAACTGTTGCATAGTGCAGGGACATATCATTGAAATACAGAACTTTGCTACAATGCATGGTACAGGGGAGCCTTGCATCATTGGGCGCGAGCTAGTGCATAAACAGGACCTGTTTTGCAAACCCTTTCCATCGTCCTTGGTTGGAATTCACATTGTGTCCAAAGCAACTAACTGCAACATATGGCCCCTGTCTGGCGTAGCCAAGATCGTTGTATTACCATACAAAAGGGATATGGTGGCAGTCCCGATGCTCCACTTGCACTAATGTATAGCACCATCACCGTGAAGCAATACTTTTTTGTGTGTGTTTGTGTACACAGTAGTACATGTAGTACATGTGTGTATTCAGAAGCGTGATCATATATACAAGGACCTAATCTGTATTTTAGACACCATATGCCATTGTCAACTTTATTCTAAAAGACGAAGTTGGAGTTGTACCATGCACGTGGCTAGAGGGCAACCAGTGCAAATGGCCCAGGCGTCCTGCCCACACAGTAGACAAAATGGTCAAAAAAGCTCTCTCTCCTGGTGAAAACTATGAACTGCTGGACGTTCAAGTTAAAGGAGTATTCGGTAAGCTTGAGCTTGAACCCACGCAAAAATGTGTACCTTATCACTCTTATTTCATTTTCAGTGAGCTGGACAGAAGCTAGAAAAATGCTTCCTCTCGCAGAATACCAGTCTGACCTGAATGAAGCAGCCTTGCCCCCTAAAAGAATAAGGCGTCCAAGGGTCTTTAGTGACGATGAGGATGACAACTACCCTGCTGTCCCGCACTCTTTTCTTGCAAGAGGTACTCATGCTTGGAGATATAATTTTTTCGCTATAATTGATATGCAAAGTGATCAAATGTAAGCTTTCATGCCTTTCTAAAAATAGGTATATCACTATCCGATGTGAAACTGACTGTGATATAGTATATCACAAAGGGCATCCCTTACAAGGGCACCAGCAAACTCCTAAAGCAACGTCTTAAAAACTTTCGATAATTAACTTTTTAATTATAAAAGCTACGAGGTTGTTCGAATGAGAAGATCTGATACTTTGGGTACCCCGATACCGTTGCCATTTTCAGAACAAAATACGTTCGGTAGCTGATCCGCAAAAAAATTTGGAAGGAAAACCATTTGTTTATTTTCTTCATTTATTTATTTTGTTCGCAGAATTTTGCTGGTACCTTTTGATATATACTATATTACAACCAGTTTCGTCTTGGGGAAAAAATTATATACCTATTTTTTTTAATCCCGAAAGTTTAATTTCGATCACCTGTATAATGTTTACTTGTGTGACGCTCATGCGCTGTAGATTTGCGTAAGTTCACATGATCCTTGAAATAATATATTGCAGCAAGCTCAGAAGGTCGGCCACCTTCACAGGCACCAGTGCTTCCATCTGAGAAGACTGTATCAAATGCAGGTAATTTGGTAACGTGATTGGCCGACATGCAGCATGTGATGACAAAGTGTGTGGTTATGTGTGAGGCTATTGCATGAAATTGCTGTTTTTGAGTGCATGCTTATTGCAGAGAAGCCCCCTGCAAGACGTTCAGCAGCTGACCCATGCCACTCTCTGTCACAAGAGTCGTGTTCAGGTAATAACATGACGAGCCGCTCACTGAACACTGAATTTGTATGCATATTTGTGTTGCAGTCCAAAGTATTCCAAGGAACGAACGACACACGCAATGCCACCAAAAGTCTCTTGCGCCATTGCTTTCAGGTAGGCATGCTCGGTATAATATACCTGTAACGCTAATTTGGGTATACTTGAAAAAGGTCAGACTGGTGAGCGCACTGGAAGCCAGCAAACTGCGAATGTCACTGAACAAGCAATAGGTATGGTCATCTAGTACCTCGATGTGTGAGACTCGGGAGCTATGATATGTCACAAGTGAATTTCATGCCCGGTCCTCTACACGGACACCTTTCACTTTTTCTTATCTTTCTTTTTTTTTTCATGCAGATGATCCACAGCTGGATTTCCTTTCCATTGAGGGTACATGACCAACTTTATGCATAGTTCCGAAAAAGAGATTTCCTTTGTAGCATCCTGGTATGCATTATGTTCTCACTTATATTACTGTATTGCCTCACAGGAGGGCTCTCTGAGGCTGTTGACGACACGACAGACTTCGAGAGTGGTAAGAACAAAAAACGATGTTCATTAAAGCGAAATTTTGTTTCTCACATTGCCTGTTGCTTACATGTCTCTTCTAGTACATTCCCAAGAGTCAGTGGCAGCCGGAGCACGTAATACGAATCTTTAATTTTGCAATAATTCGCACGGCATTCGTGTACATACAGGGTGTCCCAGAAAACGTGTCATTGAATTATAATAAAAAAGCTACACCACGTAGAGTAATGTGGTCAATGGCATTTGTTCTTGCTAGGTTTTTGCCACCTCCTGACGTGAATGTCGTGTAACGTAAGTAATTATGTAAATTTTTGCGAGCTTAAGTCGGAAATTTGCCAAGTAGAGCTCACTTTTTCTACTCCACCAATGTGAAGAGCGTGTCTAGTTTACTCAAATTAATGATAGTTGACAAGGATGTTCAGGAGCTATCCCATCGGAAAAAATAGCCGAACATCATGCTTTACGGGCCTCCCACAGGATAGCACGCGATGAATTTTTCAGCGCTATCTTTGTCTGTCCCACGAAAGGAGGTTGGAAACCCAGCTCACCCCGGCATCGCAGAAAGAGATAACACAGGCATGGCTTATCGCGTCCGACTTTGGCTGGGATAATGCTTACCCTCTCCCAACTCTAGGAATTATTACTTTTTCTACTATCACTCTGTGGGCTGGCTTTGGAGCCTCCTTTTGTCGGACTCAGTGCAATTGCTCTCAAAAACGTCATCGTGCGTTATGGTTCGTTGCTCTGAAGAGCATGATGTTCGGCTATTTTTTCCGATGGCATAGCCCGTGAATATCGCAGTCAATTGAATTGATTTCAGTGAATTCGGCACGCTCTTCATATTGGTGGGGTAAAAAAGTGACTTTCACTTTGCAGGTTTTTGAGTTCAGTTCGCAAATATTTACATAATTAAACTTGCGATACATGACATTCACATCAGGAGGTGGCAAAAACTTAATAAGAACAAATGCCGTGGACCGCATGATTCTAGGTGGCGTAGTTTTATTATTATAATTCAATGACACGTTTTCGGGGACACCCTGTATATGCATTAGAGCAATATCAGTAGAGACATGCTGATTAGTGTAGACATCTTTTTCAGAACTAAGAGGCCAGAGACGTCAGGGGATGCCAGACTATGGTATGTACAATATATACACGCGCCTTTGAAACAAAATGTCACAAAATATGTATATGTGTTTCCTGACTCCATTGATTTTTGCGCTATGAGAAAAATGAGTTTTTTTCTGTTTTTCTTTTCAGATTTTCAACACGTAGTGCTGAAGAACTTGAATATAATAAGACTCGTTCTCCAGCAACAAGGGGAGCTGTTGTCCAGCCTTATTCCTCCTCAGCCTTCGTTAACAGAAGCTGTAAAGCTGCTTGAGGGCCCATTGGAATCTACCGATCAACTTCAACAATTTGAAGAGGGGCTTACAAAGCAACAAGAGAAACACTTTGTAAGTGACGGCTGCATGTACAAGTACAATCAATATATCAGTCTTAGTACGCCCATATTTCCGACTACATAGGTTCTAGAGCTTTCACTGCTTGGCGGCCACAATACAAAGGTTGCTGTGCGGAGGATGTTATCCTACGTGATTACTGATGAACTTGGGAGACAGTACAGCTGGGAGGGAAAGAAGGGAAAGCTTCCTTTTAGGGACCTCCGCCTGCCAGGATTAATCCTTCGTAAGCAATCCATTTCGTTTGATACTCAGATTTGTCTTGAATAGATTTCTGCCTGTTGATGTTGTTCAGTTGCGTATTACTATCTTCATGTGTCAATGCATTATACCTTGTTTTCTCGGAATCCGCTTGCTTGCCTGTGCGGTTGACGCAAACTCAATGTGTGCATTTTGTGTCCATTTTCAAGGCGCCGTTCACATCCAGAAGAAACTTTCTCGAAGCACACAACACGAGGTCGAGCACGTCATAAAGGAATGGCTGCGCCATGCACGCGAAAGAGTGGAGCGGTCAAAACAGTGAGCCAGGTAACTTAATGGTCCAAATGGACAACTGCCTTTGTGACTAACTAGTTGTTCATCTTGTTTTCAGTGCAAGACTCACACATGCTTCATTCGTTGCAGGGAGCCCCTAGTCATACATTAACTGTACCATATATATTGGGTGCGTAATTAAAAACTGACCAGAATTTTTAAAACTAGAAACATTAATTTTTCTCAATTAGAATAAACAGTGATGTAATGTAAGACAATGGGGCCATCTTTGGGAGGTACCAGTTAACTTTGTAATTATATAAGACATAGAACTTCGCTTCAATGAATTCTTGGTAACTTTCCATGCCCTGATGCCATTGTCGTTTTCAGAAAAAGTAATCCGTCTAGGAGGAGTCGTTGAAAAAAACTCAAAGATGCATGTTTTTGCGTCTTTTCTTCATTTTGTTGATTAGTGCACCTGTAATCCTCTCTGGCGTACGTCTTGCTCTCATCCTACGAGAATATGATAGTAGGAAGAGCAGATGAAACTGCGTGCGCCGGCTAGAAGATAGACTGTTTTCCCGCGACTGCTTATTTACTGCAATACTTTGCTTATTTCAAAAGTAACCTTTCCGCTGCTGGGTATGTCACAACTCTTAAGCTCCTTGCCGTCAGGGGCATTTGCTTTCTTCCTTCTCTCATATTCGAGGATGAGGGCAAGACGTGCGCCAAAAAGGACTATAGAGGTTGTCGAATAAACAAAATAATGAAGAAAAGACGTATCTTTGGTATACTTTTTTGAATTGACTCCCCCTAGGCAGGTTCTTCTTTTGAAAAAAAAAAACTGCAGTGTCATCACTGCATGGAACACTCCCAGTGTTGTCATTGTAGCGAACTCGATGTTTTATGAAAAAGTTAATTACTGAAAGTAATTAAGACAACGTCCTAACTGGCCACCGGTACCTTTCAAGGATGGCCCCCACGCCATACATTACACCACCGTTTATTCTAACTGAGCACAATTAATCTGTATATTTTAAAAAATTCTGGTCAGTTTTAATGATGCACCTTGTATATATATACATATATAGAGACATTTATTAAAGCGGTAGAACGTGTATTCCTACATGCTTTGTATTCACTGCAGGAAGCCCCAGCTGCAGATTTACATTGTGCAGTTTACATTATAATATTTATATACGTTATGTTCAGCGCAGAGACATTTCTGTGCATATCACACTGTATTTTAGAGAATAAACTATATGCCTGGTTCTAAATGCCTTGTAACTGACTCCTTGAGTGTGGCACGGAAACTAGAATGAAATTTATTACATTTGAAAAGCAATTGCAAGTAACATCCCATATTCGTTCAAAAGTCTCATGGCGACGTCGTGGGGACGTTCCTGGGATCTACAAAAGGTGCCGAAATCCTGGTCTTCAGGATCTCCCCTGGATATCCTGGGGATCTGCAGGGTGCTCCCTGGGATATCCTAATGTCCAAATTGGGATATCTCGCAGACGTCACTGGGACGTATATGGTTTACTGGGGTCGCTATGAATTGCAGTAAACAACGTTACGACGGGATTGGCAAGCGTTATTTTTCATACTGCTACACTCCATCGAAGGTAACACGAAACAAAGCTTTGGCCTATTTGATTTTTCACTCTTCGAACTTCGTTTCTAAAAATAATTTGAACGACATGGGCATTCATGCCATCGCAAACTAGAGACACGAAGCAGCAGCACATCGTCACTTTCACTCAAAACGTTGACTATCCATGGTCTCACGTTCCCAAAAACAAGGCACATAAATGTTCGAAGAACTTGTACATTGCTTATCGTCATCCAAAGACACCTAAACGCATTTGTCATTCACTTTTTACTCATTAACTGTCTAGCCGTCCACACGCTCCGACCACAAACAGTGAAACATAGCAACATAGCAGAGCAGCCGCCATCTTCAAGGTTTTCTGCCGCCGCCGCCGCGCTAACTGGAAGCGGCGGCGGCCCATCCGTTGTACACGAGCGGGTTTGGAAATACGCATCCCGGACAGGTCCTGATCGTACGTCTGAACAAACGTGAAGGCACATTGCGACGCCCGTGATCTGCGGCAAGACCGTTTGTAAACAATGCGTTTGTTCTTTCTACGCGACGTTCTGGATGTCTTTCGATCCCGGTAATTATTTTTATCCGATAATCTCGCGTTAACACGAGCTGTTTTGCACATAACGACTCGTGCTGTTGACGACTTCCAAAGATGTGAGACGGCCGCGCGTTAAGACTCACAGCGCCGATGCGATGTAATTAAACTAAGGAATAATGGGCCACCATGTTGCGGAAGAAGCACCACAAAGTTTACGCAGACAAAATACGTTCATCTCTTGCCTTTTTGACGACGGGAAGTTACCGGTAAGCGGCAACACGACTTGTAAACAGAGTCACATGACCTTAAAATGATGTCTTCTATGACGTGCGACCAGGACAAGGTGGCAGTTTTGCTAAAAGCTCCTTGAGCGTATTGAGTGTATATTGAGCATATTCACAACGATGGCGGGCTTTTTGTCACCCCTATGACAAAGGAACAGAAAATGGAAAGAGACGGGCCTCCTCACTACGAGGACGTCCGGTGGCGGACGTGATCGACGCATAGTCCGGGATAAAATAAGTAGTTTTGACCACGACCTACAAGATTACAGCGAACATGTCAGAATCGGCAACCCCTATGAGGAGCCCGTCCTCACGATCCGCTAGGGGCGTTTTTCAGCGGTCCGCGAGGCCTCTATCATGATTGGACAATGAAAATTTTTGAATTTTGAATGCCCACAAGCGGACGCCTGACTACACTAGCAGATAACAGCAACAGCTCCTATGAAACCGCGTGGAATGATGATGATAATCAACTTTAGAAAGAAGCATCTCCTGTGGGACAGCCACCGCTTATGAAAAGTACTAAAGTGAGCTGAAGTACAAAGTATTGCAGATATTGAGTAAACAATAGCCGTGCCGATGAGTAGCGCCACCGCTACCTTTTAAATGTAGCGCTGGAAAGGGGTTCCTATGACGTGGTCGTTAGAATCGAGTAGGTCGTGGTTTTGGCATGATTTCGTTCTTCATCGCCATGTCGACTCCACGGCGCGTGGCCTTTTACGGACGTACTGGAGAGCTTTGCTATATCCGTGTCGCACATGCCGTCGACGTCAGCGCAACTTATGGTGGTTGTGTGGGACCCTATCCTCTGAGGCAAGAGCCTTAGTATGTGCGATTTTGCTCACTGACGCACAATTCCGTTCATTTTTTCCGTGTTGTTGTGTTTTTCTTTCATGGCTAAGGTCGTTATGATCTTCGTTTACACATTATTACCATACCATTACTTCTATCTCACACGGTAGACCATTTGAAAACACAATCAGGTGTTTTCTGCTTAGATTCGTAGCGTACAATATTGATTGAAAGCTTATTCGTTGTCTATTCTTGTTTTTATTCTTCATCTATCTCTTCATGCATGACAACTTTCGAGCTTGTTGCAAATTTTCGTACATGCGTATATTTGAAAATGGTTTCCGTTTGTTTCCTTTTTCATTTTTAATAATGACTGTTACATGACCTTTCATCTACACTGAAATCCATATTGCGCTATTCCCTTGCAGTGTTAGACACAGCCTGCCGTTTCGGTAAAAATTTGCGTGTATTTTAAGCATGGTGATAATAAAAGCAGAAAAGAAATCTCTCTATTTGTGTGTGTGTGTGTGTGTGTGTGTGCGCCTGTGTACGGGACGTGTGGGAAGCGTCCACTGTGTGGAGTGCAGCTACGTCTTTAGCATAGCTATTGAACCACAAGCACATAATTGTACTTCGCAAATGGTACGATTGTTCCACCTTTGAAGTAGACTTTCTATACTCTGAAAATTATTAATGTCCGTTTCCGACTAGTACAGTAAAATCATTGCAATAACTGTTTCTATCCTAGAGTTTCACCTAAGAAACACTCATTGTGGTCACAGCCCGCAGCGCAAGAAGATCCTGTTATTTGCTTAGTTGTCATAGCGCACGCTGCCATTGATGATATCCTTGCACAATAGGAGACCCGTGTTTATTAATATCGACGGTTCTTAACTAATAGGCATGCGCTTCAATCACGATCCTTAATGAGTTTCTACTACTGGAAGACTGAACTCTGCGTTCTCCTTGCAGGCGTCATCACGAATGCAAAGGCCACTGTCTTAGCAACCAGGCTATTTGAAAAATGTATGAAGGATCTCATGCTTCGCTACAGCTTGGAAGCCTACAGCATACAAAAGGCAAGTACGAACTGGTCCCTTTGAACAAATGTGTCTTAGTTAGCAACGTAAGCTGAGGGGTGTAAAGGAAAAAATAATGGAAATCACCATATTTAAGCAAACCGAAGTGCAAACAATGACCTGAAAGAGGGCAGTTGACGGAAACTCGGCGAACCCATCCCTCTCTGGTTACTGACACTGAGAGCGTGATGTCCTCCCGTCAATGTGAGAGGTGAGTCTCTCAGCCTGATAACAGGAGGTCACGTTCCACGTGACCTTCCGATGCCAAAATTCGCAAAAACAACGCCTACCTATGTACTGCTGACGATGGCCCAATAAGGCCAGAACAGCTGTCCAGTCCTGGTGTGCTGACATGTGGGGCTTATAAATAGCTGTAATACTAGTAATATATTGATACATAACTTGGTGATGATGATGATTGGGGGTTTTGTGGCGCAGCGACAACACAGGTCATAATGCGCCAACACTGTGATTAAAATGTGACTAGTTAAAAATAGGTGCGATGTTTAAAAAAGAGAGAAACAACTGATAAAAAGCAAGCCTAAAACTACAAAAGGTTCACAATTCCAATGTCTTTTAAAAAAACTGAAAACTCGACTAAAAGGGATGATAGCCTCATCACCGAGCAATAGTGCTGGGTGAAGAGGTAAGAAATATATATAAAATTCCTTAAAATGACGATGACGATGAGTTTCGTGATGTGGACATGTCATGAGTATGTGCATAACAGAAAGAAGCTCACCACAATGCGTGCATTGAGGTGGCTCCTTTCTCTGAAGTAAAAACTTGTGTGTAATGTATGTATGACCTATCCGTAACCTTGATTGTAACAGACTACACAGACGATCTTCCAGGTACTCTCCATGACTTTGAATGTGAGGTTTGATCAAGTGGAGTTTGTTGCATGTCTGTGTATCCCAGAAGCTCTGCCACTTAGCGTAAATTGATTTCTTGAGTGTTGACCTAATATCTTGGATGGGGATTTCAAATGGGGTAATGTCACTGGAAGTTGCAGCTGCAGCAGCCTGGTCTGCTAAATCATTACCCAATATGCCAGTGTGGCTCGGCACCCAGCGCAGGATAACAGAATAACCCCTCTTCTGTGCAGAGCTGGCCAAGGATTGTGCGCGTTGCACAAGGAAATTCTTTTGTTTCTGTCTGCGACAAATGGCATTAATGGAGCTCAAGGAATCACTGTATATGATGGCTGATTTTATGCAACCTTGAAGAATGTAGCTCAGTACAAGGATAATGGCATACACCTCTGCAGTAAAAATGGAAGCTATATTTTTTATACGATGTGACCTTGTGCATGTTCCAGAAATCATGGCACAAGTCACTCCTGCGCTAGACTTTGACCCATCAGTATAAATTTCAACATGGTTTCCAAAACTTTCTTTCAAGTGTTCGAATTCCTGTTGTAGTGTTGATGTAGCAGTTTCCTGTTTCCTGTACTTTGTCTATGTAGTATCGGACCTTGGAGGTGGTTCCCAAGGTGGGAGCCTTTTACCACAGTCCAAAACTGGGGTGTTATAGCAAGAAAATTCGTGATCCAGAACATCCCCCTCAATGCGCATAGAAAAAGGAGGGACTACCGAGGGTCTGTTTATAAAGAGTTGCTTAAACCGCGTACTTGTGACAGAAGTGAGTGCTGGATGTTGCGGAAAAGTTCTTATTCTTAGTGCATATGATGCTGCGAGGTAAAATTGCCGTCTTTTTAAGGAATATTCATGAGATTCGACATACAGGCTTTGGACCGGTGAGGTTCGGAAAGCACCGAGAACGAGCCTGAGTCCCTGGTGATGAATAGTATCTAAGGATTGCAACACAGACTGACGGGCAGAGCCATAGACGACGGACCCATAATCTATCTTCGAGCGAATGCAAGATGTATACACACGGCGGAGTGTTTCCCGGTCAGCACCCCAGGATCTGTGAGAGAGGATTTTCACTAAATTCATCGACTTGAGGCACTTCACCTTCAAGTTTTGAATATGAGACTTGAAGGAGAGCTTAGAGTCGAATATGACACCAAGAAATTTGCTCTCCGATTTTACAGGTATATCTTGCCCATGAAGTTTGAGCGTGGGTGGTGGAAATGCTCCTCTCATTCTCACAAAGTGGACACACACTGTTTTCTCTGTGGAGAATTTAAACCCGTTCACTGAAGACCATTTGGCCATTTTATTTATACACAGCTGCATCTGTAGTTCACATCTTGACAAGCTTCCCGAACAACATGATATTTGGACGTCATCCAGATACAAAGAGTACGATATGGAAGGTGGAATGACACTTGCTATAGAGTTAATTTTAATCAAGAATAATGTCACACTAAGAACGGATCCCTGCGGGACACCATTCTCTTGCACAAATGAACGGGATAAAGTAGCTCCAAGCTATACTCTAAATGTTCTGTGCTGAAGGAAATCAGCAATGCATTTAAAAAGGCGACCTCTTACACCAATGGAATAGAGGTCCTACAGGATACCGTATCGCCATGCGGTGTCATACACTTTTTCCATATCAAAGAAAACTGACAAACAGTGTTGCCTTCGGACAAAAGCTTCACGAATAGTTGTTTCTAGAAGAATGAGGTGATCCACTGTGGAACACCCCATTCGGAAACCGCACTGGAATTCAGATATACAATTATTTGTTTCTAGGAGGTGGATCAGTCGGTTGTTTACCATTCGCTCAAAGGTTTTACCTATGCAGCTCGTGAGAGCAATAGGACGGTAACTGGCTGGATTTGAAGCTTCCTTCCCTGGTTTTAGGAGGGGTATTGCAGTTGCGATTTTCCATGCAGATGGTCTCGGGTTCCAAATTCAGAAAGGCATGACCCAACGCATTGTACACGTACTTGAAATGTCCAATGCGACGACCAAAAAATTTATTCATGTGATTATGCCATGTTTTTGTTTTGCACCTTGGGAACGCGTACGCTTTCTTGCGTAAAAGCACCATCCAACTTTCTCGAGACGAGAATGGGTTACGGCCACGAACTCGGATCCAATAAAGAATGGGAATGCATAGCACGGACGATTATGTACCACACGCACACGTGCTATATACCTCAAACGCGACGAAATTCCTGAATACCAGGCGATATTTGCTTGAGATGCGTATCTGCGTCCATGCGCTTCCTCGTTTCGAAGCAGACTAACTACCTTGCTGGCCTCCACTAATGTACGATAGCATGTCATAAAAGGTTATATAATTATTCATATTATTATTATTCCTATTAATTTCAATAGGAACGACAAAGCGGAGCAACCATGACACATCTACCTAAGAGGGATTATTCACAATACCAGGCGATATTTGCTTGAGATGCGTATCTGCGTCCATGCGCTTCCTCGTTTCGAAGCAGGCTAACTACCTTGCTGGCCTCCACTAATGTACGATAGCATGTCATAAGAGGTTATGTAATTATTCATATTATTATTATTCCTATTAATTTCAATAGGAACAACAAAGCGGAGCAACCATGACACATCTACCTAAGAGGGATTATTCACAAATATACGAAATCGCACGAACTATTTTCCAACACGGACGACATACCACTCTCTGCTGCCCGTCAGTTCTTGCTTCATGTTGATCCGACAGGGAAAATATCGTTCAAAATTTCTCTTAATACTTAAGAGAAGTTCGTGAGAAAGTCAGTCTTGCATGAATCACGCTGTTTTCTCATAGAAATCTCAAGGCCAGACCCTGAATTATACCACAGGATATTTTCTCATCGGTGTGCCTGTGAGGATTTGTATACGAATCTGCATCCTCTGTAGGAAATTCTCAGATAAGAAGGCGCTTCTGTAAGGAATTCTGAGAGAATGCTATGCTTCTATGAGATTTTCTGAAGTATTTTTCAATAGGGCAACTAAGCGGGGCGCAGCCAGGGGAACAGACAAGGCAAACCGAATATTTATTAATAATCAAAAAGCAAAAATGGAAAGTACAGTTTAAGGCAATCGACATCTTCTTCATGGACCTCTTGGGGTTGTCCTCCGTTTATAAACACAAACAAAAAGAAAAACACGAAGCAGCATGCAGCACTAGCACCAGCCTCCGTGCCCAAAATGTCCAAAGATGCCGAATGACGATGCACACAGCTAGTAGCTATCAAAACCTGTAACGACTAAAACATATCATGAGAGAAAAAAAATCGAACAAGGAATAATTTCAAAATAAACACAAAAACAAATCCTAGGTAACCAATTTAGAGAAAAAGAGAAAAAAATAGTAATGCACCAGTAGTAGTAGTAGTAGTACACCACTACCCTTCAAAGTAGTAGCAGAACCCAGGGAAAAGTGACCAGTAGTAGGAGCAAAAGTCAAGTAACATGTTAAGTAATGGCACAAAGTACAGCAGGGAAGGCGTGGCGTCGCCAAAAGACAACCAATGAGCGGCCACGGACCAGGGACACCGAGGCATCTAGTACCAGCCCAATTAGAGATACAAAGATGGAGCAGGACTCCCATCTCACCTCACCACTAAGGCATAGAACCCCCAATAATCATTTTTAGAAATGACCTAAACATTCAAACAGAACAGGGACGCAAGACAGGCGACACCGCGGCACCCCCCACCGACGGGCTGCAGCTTATGCCTAACCACCCAAGGCAGAGGTAGCCCAACCTCCAATCAGGTAACCCACTTTCATGAAGGTAAAAAGAAGGAGACAACACAAATCGATTTCAACACAGGGAATACCTTGGTCTCAGTGTGGCACGGTCTTGATTTCATCGAATCTGGACAATAAAATGTGGCTGCTCAAAAGCGGGGCTGCCCATAGGGCAACCGCATGGAAAGGTGACTTTGACTGGATGCACTCTTTCATCCGACAAAGGGCTTGCAATGGGATGACTCAACCGTCGGGATGCCAAACTGGAAGTAATGTCTCCAGTAACCTCTGGGCCTGAAGTAGCTTCCTTTGGATAATTTGGGGCAGGGGAATAATAGTGGCATTGTTCTTGTGCAAATATTGGTGGGAGCACATGGAATCACTGATAAGGCTCAGCAGGGAAGAGCATTGGGAAAGCTTTACATCAACAAAAGTATCACAATACCAGTAATACCTCGGTTATGTATGTTATAATACAGATAGAAATACATTTGGAAAATGAGTATTATAATATACAGGGTGTTCAAAATTAAGCTTTCACGAGCGCTACGCAAACACAGCGATGACAGGAAACCGGATGATAACCTTACGCTACTTGTGTAAGAAACAGGTGCTGCTAATTATGTAGCACCTGTTTCTTACTCAAGGAACAGAAAAAATAGCTCCAGTTTTCTTTTGTTCGCCTATTTATAGTGAAGGCTTAATTTTGAACACCCTGTATAATACAAATATTGAAAATAAGAGTATTACTAGTAGGCCCACGGCTGCTTGGAAGTCACACAATGTGAAAACGAACCAAGCGACAGAAAAAACAAAAAGTAAAACAAACATGCCAAATGTACAAAAAAGCCATATAAACTAAACTGGGCGTCAAAAAATAAATACACCCGCTGAAGCTTCCAGTTGTCGTACATTAGAATAGGCTATCCGATTTTAATATTCTGGGCAATCGTATGTATCTACCGCCAGGGGCCAGAAGAAAGGCCCAGAAGTCCTAAGCTCCAGAAATCCAGTGTTGTGTATTAAATGTGAGTCGGGTCATAAATGCGACCTGCATATACCTGAAGCTCCACCTACTTTTTGATGTACCTAGCCAATGACAGGTCAAAATACAGTTTCGTATTATTACAAGCCATCCAGTGCTTATACTTCACCCTTTTTTATTGGTTGCCGTCATTTGGAGGAAATCGATAGATTGGATTGTAACGGATAGTGTCGTCGACAGACGAAAACGATGTATTGTCTGCCCACCTCTAGAAAGCCCACCTGCACGGAAAGAGGGATGCTGCGAGACCTCAGAATTCTAGAAATGGTTACTGGCAGGAGTGATTAGGCTAGGAGAGCCGTACAACAGCTTCTTCGCAGCAGACGGCAGCACCTATAAACTTTTAAGTCACATAACATAAGCAGATAGAATAAAAAATGTGCAAGATATATGTGTAAATAATATTCAATGCTATATTGCTTGCATGTCAGTAGCATGTTTCTTGTTGTTTTGTTGGGACCATAACTAGACCTAATGTTGCTGGCGAAACAATTCATTTTAGCGTAAACAGTTATAACGGAGCTAAAGTTAAAGCTAATTTTGCTGATGCGTACATGATGAAATATACTCAGACTGTGAAATTATAGTAGTCTGTATGAATCTAGTAGTCTAGAAGTAGAACTTTTTCACGAAATCTCCACTTCATCGTTCCAAGCACCATCCTCCATTCTGGAGAAATTTTGTTGTCATAGCGGTCTCCATGGAGAACGGCAACCAAAGAAATACGCCAAAGTTTGGCTGACAGGTCGAGTCTATTTCTTAGCCTCCTCCTCATGTTCAGACTCCTTCGTCTCCTTTTTAACACATGCCACCCCAGAAATCGAAATGGAGTGCAAGACCCACGCTACTGTAGCTGCACATGCAGACATCTCATTCCGGACCACTATGAAGACTTTGATGAGCCAATGGTGGCATCACTCTATTTACTTTGTTCTACCTGTGTTTAATTTGCTATTGTTTTGGCAGGTTTAGCACACCTAATGCTTGACTTTTCGCCACCTGGTTGTACGTTCCACAACTACACAGTCAGGACACTCAAATGCAACATAGGTTGTTTTGCACAAACTCTCTACGTGTGTGCACATTGCTGTTAATATGGCAGCGTTAGTGTCCTCCTTACGAAAGAATAGTGATGTAGTCTGTCTGTAGCTACGGAAGTGGAGTGAGGCACTCCGGGGTGATAGAAGGAGTGTATGTTGCGGAGAGAGAGAGAGTACATGTGCAGAGCGCACTGAAGTAGGTGACGAGGAGCGGAGGACGGCAAGTGCAGTTGGTCTAGAGGTTGAGGCGCGTCAAAGAGGGCGCGGCATGTGCTATGAAATCCGTGCGGAGGAGCAGCAGCGGAAGACCAAAGGGTCAAAAGGACCATGCCACAGCGTTGTGTAAGGTCGTGTGAATGCTAGTGTCCAGTTGTAAAGGAGACTTCCCAAATGATTTTCGAGTTTTAATGCCAACGCATGTACGTCGGATCCACCAATGGATCTACCATGTATTTTTATATGTGGTGCGAGCCGACGCTTTGCAAGTAACACCATTCTTCTCTTCATTGCCACATGCATCGTTTAGCAGATGCATTGCAGCGACCGTCAGACAGTCGGTCCGTGTAACGATATGTTTTCTTTTTTTAGGGACTTCACATTGGATGCGTCTCGCTCCGTTTTTGTTACCACAAGTATCCAATCAAAGTAAGCGTGAGTTCAGATTTTGGTGCTGCACGATCACACACACACCGGCTTCGATAGCGGCTTTGGTTACAACCGTTGTATCACCGCTAGACTGAACATGACGTTAGTTATCCCTATCGTATATGTATATATATATATATATATATAGATTAGAAGCTTAGGAGGGCGGTTGACCACGAGAATGAAATAAGCAGGAAAAATCAGAAGACGACACAGAGCTTACAGGAAAACACAAAGGGGAGTTTATTAACACATATAGGGATAGGGGTCGACGTTTCGGCAGTCAGCGCTGCCTTCGACGGGACTGGGGTTTGGTGACAAGAACAAGCTTTATATATGGGAGAGGGTTATGTACAAGGGAAAGAGAGCAGCGCATGCGCTTTTGTCATGACTAACATAGGTTGGTGACTAAGTGAAAGGGGAATGACCGGGTCTGTGCAGCAGGACCTTGAGGAAATACCCGTGAGCCTGAAAAAGAGACAAAAGAGTGTATGTATTGTGCTGGATTAGGAATGCAGGTTGCGAATAGTACAAAGGATTCCTGGATCTTCGTTTATCTGACACTGGAATTTATGAATGAGATAAGACTCGCGCTGTTCCCTGAGCCGCTGGGAAAAAAAGCCTGACTGCAGGATGAAAATAGATATATTGGTGATTGAGTGTCCTGGTTTACTGAAATGGCGCGACACTGGCAGATTAGGTTTCTTCGCGACGTCAGATTTGTGGTTATTGAATCGCGTTCTAAATGAAGTAGCTGTCTGTCCGATATATTGGGCGTTGTATTCATTACATTGAAGAAGATAGACAACATTGGAAGCAGTACAGTTAAAGTCGCCATTAATGTTGACCCGATAATTAGAATTGGTACTATCTGCAGAGTTAGCGGCTTGCATTGATTTACAAATTTGGCATCTAGTTGCATTACAAGGGTGGCAACCAATGTTATTTTCTGGAAGTTTGTTAATTTTGGCATTTACTAGTCTGTCTTGGATGTTCCGCGCCGGGCGCGGAACATCCAGCGCTGACTGCTGAACAGCCAGCGCTGACTGCCGAAACGTCGACCCCTATCCCTATATGTGTTAATAAACTCCCCTTGATATATGTGTTAATATATATTATGTATTATTATGTATTATTATGTATTATTATATTATGTATATTATGTATTAATATATATAACATATATATAATATATATATGTTGATATATGTGTTAATATGTGTTAATAAACTCTTGAAGGTCTTGAAGATTCAGACGGCGCCATATTAATACACAGAAGAAATAAGTTCGCCCAGAGCACCACCAAAAGAATATTTTGAGATGACTTCATTTAATTCATTTTGAAATTACTCAGACACAACGTTTTGAACGGTGGACCGTTCTTCTTCAAGTGAAAAGATATAATGAGTTGGTCAAACAGAAAACACTCACTTTGGTGTGTGTCGACAGTGGTGGAGGAATGGAAATCGCAGTGCGTTGAGGTTGCCGAAGGGGGCTCATAAATTCTGTGTGCGGGGTCCTGTAAGTGTGTTTCGCACAAGGGTGGGGATTCTGGGGGGGGGGTCTTTCCGTAAGACACATTTGTGTGGAATAGTCTCGTTTGCGTCGCGTAAACGGGTGTAGCTTCTTGTTGTGTTGTAGGCGTTATTATTTCTTCCATGTTTTTCACAGTGGACAGCAATCCGGGATGTTTGTTTAGGGCCGGATTGAATTTATGTATTAAACATGATTCGTTCATTTCACGATCTCTGTCGCTCTTAAATAACTTCACGATAATGTCGCTCTTGGGTAACAGATTAAAGCGACCAGGTTTCAGAGATTGTGGGAGGAGGTGACTATGCGTATCAGGTGTGATTTTTTTGTTATCAAGGAGGTCGATTAGGGTCCTCTCGATCTAAACGAACACCCGGGATCGCTGTCCACGATGAAAAACATCAACAAAGATTTCCCTTCCCCCACCGCTGTTGAAGCACACGAAAGTGAGTGTTTTCTGTCTGACCAACTCATTATATCTTTTCACTTGAAAAAAACGGTCCACCGTTCGAAACGTAGCGTCTGTGTAATTTCAAAATGGATTAAATGAAGTCATCTCAAAATATTCCTTTGGTGGTGTTCTGTGCGAACTACATGTATATATAAATATATACATGTAGCTGAAATGAAAATTGAAACACAGACTACGAAGGTACGGGAAGTAAGAAAAAAAGGGATAATTTATTTACATTTAAGATACTTGGAATGCTAAAAGGGTTGTCACCTCTTTTAGCATTCCAAGTAGCTTAAATGTAAATAAATTATCCCTTTTTTCTTACTTCCCGTACCTTCGTAGTCTGTGTTTCAATTTTCATTTCAGCTACATATATTCACGGTCGTCCGAACCCCATTCACTAAGTATAGATATATACATGTATATATATATATATATATATATAGTTGAAATAAATGGGAGACAGAAGACGAAAGTAGGGGAAGTAACAAAAAGGGGTTTATTAAAACTTAAAAATCCTAAAAATTAGGGAGGATGTCTACGTTACGGCGGAAGCTCCGCCTTCTTCGGGACAAAAGAGCTCTTTTAGCTCTTTTGTCCCGAAGAAGGCGGAGCTTCCGCCGTAACGTAGACATCCTCCCTAACTTTTATGATTTTTAAGTTTTAATAAACCCATTTTTTGTTACTTCCCCTACTTTCGTCTTCTGTCTCCCATTTATTTCAACTATAATTACGTAGCCGTCCGATCCAACTCCAACTTTTCAAGATATATATATATGTACAGCTTCGAAGTTGTCCCAATGAGAACATCTGTTCCTTTCGATGACCTGATAGTGTAGCCGTTTTCAGAACAAAAATCCGTTCGCTAGATCGTCCGCAAAAAATCGCGAAGGAACACCTTTACTTTCTTCGTTACTCCAGGTGGCGAGACAGACGCATCATTACTACGCCACTTCTGCAACGGTACTAACAGGACATATTGTTGATGAGGCAGGGCCGGCTAAGAAAGGTGCATTTATTCCAGGTGACCACTTGGCCGAAGGTCCAAGAAAAGAGTAACGAGTATCGCGTGGGTATTCAAAATAACGGGCAGGCAACCGGCTGGCTCCTCATCTTCCTCAATGCACTACACTACCCCTCCCTTAGAAACTGAGCGCAGGGCGCTCAGTATGTGGTACAGGTCCATCCCACACAACTGAGGTGACCACTGGGCACGACGTCGGAACAATGGCCGGGGGATTATCGAGTCAGTACGAGGTCGTGCACGTAGAAATCCGTATACGAGAGACGGATCCGGCGCTCAAGGTGTGTCGAAATGGGCTGGCTTAAGTCGGTCAAGGGGTATTGTTTCATATCGGTCATGCATGCGAAGCTTATAGTAGTTTGGCTGGCGGTCAAGAACGTGATAAGGGCCGTCATAGGGCCGTTTCAAAGGTTTTCGTGAGGCATCACGCAGCACGAAGACATCAGCTGAGATATAGAGGGCGGGATCAATGAAGACGGGACGGGAAGGGAATGAGCGAGGTGCAAGAGGTCTCAGGGTACAGCGAAACTCACTTGGCCGGTAAAGGGGTCAGCGAGATTGGCGGACTCGAAGAACACTCCAGACATGCCTATGCGCCTACCATAAAAATCTCCGCCGCACAACAACCGCTGTCAATCTTGAGCGTCATGCGGAGACCGAGGATAACGAGTGGTAAGTGATCACCCCAACGCGTCGGGTCTTGCTCGGCACATATTGCAGCCTTGGGCTGGCGATGTAGTCGTTCGACCATCCCATTGGCGGAAGGGTGGTACGCGGTAGTGTGGAAGTGCCGAGAACGGACGAAGTGACACAGACGTTGAGAAACTCGGGATGTGAATTGTCGCCCCCTGTCAGTAGCGCAGTCAGCGGTAACAGCTAGAGATGAGGGCCTGGCGTCCCAGGTCGAGAGGAATGTCATGCATGTTCTATCGGTGGTGATGTCGATGATGGGGAGGACTTCGGCTCACTGTGTGAAGCGATCGACACAGGTGAAGAGGATAGAGTGACCGAATAGAGGCCGTAGCGATGTCTAGGTGAACCTTCCGGAAACGGGCGTCAGGGGAGGGATACTTCTCAAGCGAGGTAAGCGTACGCTTACGCACTTTGGACTTCTGGCACTTCACACAGCAACGCGACCACCGACGGACATCGGCGTGCACTCAGGGCCAATTGTCATGATGAGGCGTTGGGTTGTGCGGACGCCATGATGGCTCAGCTCGTGTAGAATGTGATAGACAACCTCCGAAACGCCTCGGGGACGTAGGGCCTCGGTGACCCAGTGGAGATATCGCGAACGAGCGGGTGCGAAGTCATAGGAAGCGACGCCAGTTGAAACCGCAAGCTGGGATGGATTTGCCACAAAGCAGACGGTTGAGGGTCGCTGGATTAAGTTTGAGCGAGCGCTGCATAATGGAAAGAGGCAGGTACGACTGCTGAGCCCAGCTTGATGTCAATGCGAGGTAAGGCATTCGCCGCAGCGGTGCCCGGGCCGACGATATGGCAGATGTCAGTGGTTAACTCGCTTATGCACGTCGAGTGAGAAATCTTTCTTGGTGAATGATTCGTGGTAGTGGACTGATGGCATAAAATACGAATTGGCGATATTCCAAGTAGTGATGGAAGTGTTTTACTGCCGGGTAAGCGGTCAAGTGTTCGCGCAGGAAGGTGCCGTAGCGTTGCTCCGGAAGTTGAGCTACGTTGCTCAAGAAGCTTCCTGGAAGAGAACACAATCGGAACCAAGTCGCTGTGATTGCCGAGCTGATGGAACGCTCCGCCTACCGCGGCGGCGGTCGCATCTTCGACGAGACATGTCTTGGCTTCGGGAACGGGGTAAGCCAGGAGCACAGCATCCGCTAGCTTGCTTTGCGTGTTGGAAAGCATCATACGCCTCGGAGGTCCGTTGCAATGGTGCGGAGAGGCCGCGGGAGTCAGCCAGAAGGCGAAGGATGGTGTCCGAACACGAGCACCGGCAGGCAAAAAGACGAGACCTAACAAATTCCTGTAATTGAGACGCACGGGAGGGCGGAGAAAATCTTGAATGGCATGGACCTTATCAGGCAATGGCCGAATTATCTGGGCCCCGATACGATGTCCCAAAAAATGAAGTGCTTACCGACCCTGTCTGGTACTGAGCACAAGGTATCCCTATACTCTGTGGGGCTCACGTGACGTGCGTTTTCAACTGATGTTGCAAAATGTTACCTGCAACCAGGACGATAGCTCCCACGCAACTTGTGACACGTGCGTTCAACTTTAATAGGTGATAAAGCAATACATTTTTTATCGTTCGGCCTCAGGATCGGCTTTGTGGACGGCTTGATGGTGAAGATTTTGTTGATGACATGTAAAGCGGCGAGTCGCTCAGGATACTCGACGTACGTTAATGGCGGTCGACCAGGTTAGAGCCCGGGGAAATTTCGACTTCGCATGCTACGTTTCATGTGCCTCCAGCAAGAAGCGAGCGAAATCGCAGTTCAGCGTTCCAGGAATTTCCTACAGGGCTGTTGCACTGAAGTTTGCACAGCGCCATTTCGGGCCCAAACGGCCGCGGATCCCAACAGTAAGGAGTTCCATCAGCGGGTTTTGCATGGTGTGTCAAACGGTATGGTGCCAAGGAAGCTACAAAACCTGTAAGAACTCAACAGAAAAAGCGGTGCTTCTTGAAAAACAACTCGAACAGCGAACAACTCGAAACCGTGTACTTGAAAGTGCCGCGTCGTCTGCTAAACTGGGGAGTGTTGCATGATTTGGGGCGCTGATGTTGCTGCTCACTCGCGCCACCAGGGCCAAAAGCAACAGGCCCATACGATGAGTCTCAAACACTCTTACTTGTACAACGTAGCGAATTTACGTGGAAATAAACGACGACCAGTGAACGTGCGACATTGTTATACTAACACTCGTATTCTTACTTTCTAGGCCACAGTTGAAGCTATGGAGCAGTTAACTAGCTGCATACGGAACAATATGTACACGTTGGCAAGCATGGGTGAGGTGAGTTTCGCGCCCGGCAGGCAAAGTATAAATTATGATAACTGAGACCTTCTTGTACATCTTGGAGGTTGTAATGTATACTTCAACTCCTCGATTTCGTCATGGTTATTGCATTAGAACAATGTTCACTGTATCAATGGATTTACCAGTGCAAGCATCAACGTGGTTGGAATGTCGAAACGTCGTAGCTGTCAAAAAGAGAGAGACATCATCAGCAACTGAACCCGCCCGTACTGATAACCTGTCAGCATTTCTGACACTTCATCGGAAATCGAGAGGTGCGACTACGATTCCGGTTTATCACCAGTATCTAGTTTTTCTATCTGCTTGTAGGGCTTTTCTGACTTTATCTAGGCACCCCGACACATTTAGCGAAAGATGGGATAGTAAATGTCTAATGGACTTCTAAATGTAGGCAAGTGACATGCCTAGTGGACATCTCACAGTATCCTTAATGTCTAGGGGAGTTTTCGTAGCATAGCTAACGTAAGCCATTAACACATCCGTAAGCAATGGTGCAAAGGAGCCTCGTATGCCATAATATTCAATTGCTTGCAGCGCTGATGTTGAGTCAGTGAAGACGACCCAATTCTGTGGGGTAAAGTGGATAATGTGCTGCAGAAAGAAAAGTATGGCGTAGAGTTCCACAGCTGTGGATGAGGTATGATGCCAAAGGCGATGTCCTTCAACTACCGCTTCAGAGGGGGTGACGGATGCCGACGCATACTTGCCATTTTAAGATACGCCATAGGTCTATGCGACGGCAAAAGTAGAAAACTTCGCGTCTACGAGAGAATAAAAATGGGCTTGAGGGTCTTGGGGGGGCAACCTGATCTCTGCGGTCCTGGATGTCAGTAAGACGTGCGAAGATGGGTAGCACAGTCAGAGGCCAGGGGGCGTTCGGCGGCGTGACGGCCTTAGGTATGAAGCCAGTGTGAAGCGTGTCATCTGCGCTACGCGATGGTCCTGTTTTCGAGGGTGAGAGGAATAGTCCCACCACCGTCTCTAAGTCTGGGCGGTCGCGAGGTCCAGATCAAATCCGAACACAAGTTTCTTGGGGCCCACCTTTCACAGCAAGCTTACCCTTTTACTGCACATTAAACATCTTAAAACTAAATGCACGGAATCCGTGAATCTACTAAAGACACTGTGTCAGAGAAACTGCAGAGCAGATCGAGACAAAGTGCACAAGATATATGTTTCCACAGTACGGTCTATAGACTGGATTATGCTTCCATTCTCTATGAATCTCACCGCCACTCTGTTCTAAAAATTCTTGATCCGTAACATCATCAGGCTCTCCCTTTGATAACTGACGCTTTCCGCACAGCACCACTCGAAAGGCTCTATGTTGAAAGCAGGGAGTGGTCATTGTGGAGACGGAGTACCTACGAAGTTCCTCCGGAGGAGGATGTACCTCACAATATCGTATGCATTGAGAGTGATCCAATAAAGCTATTATGAACTGGTGCTATATTCCAATATATATATACTCCAATATCCAATATATAATATATATATAATATAAGCCAATATACGGTCTGATGCAGGAATAAGGATGGATATGGATGATACCCATATAGGCGCTTAAATTTGGAGATAAATTTGAAACATCACATCGATGGGATGACGAACCCAACGTTCAGTTAGAAAGGCATTTCCTCAAGAGCAAAACAGAGAGAGAGAAAAAAAAAAGTTGTGACTGGGGAGGGGGAGACCTGGCAGACCTTTTTGGATTTTCGTACTCTATACATTGTCTGCCTTGTGAGCGTCTGCAAATTCGATAGTCGTGCTCGCATTCCAGTCGTAACGAAGGTTCAGATGTCCAAGTTTAATTTGATTATACACACACACACACAAACACTGAATTGAGGAACTGTAGAGGGCGATGGTCCTTCTCTACACAAGTTCCGACCGGCGATGATGGTATTCCACGGAGAAGCAGTGACTGTGGCCTATCTCCATGGCCGCGCCGGTGGAACTGAAGCGGGTGCTCCAGGCGCGAGTGGGGACAACGCAGTGAAACCCCTGCAAATCCCCCCGTTAATTTTACAATTCCGCGTTATAACCAAAATTTTCGGGAACGACCATCGTGATAATAACGAGGGTTTACTGACGAAGGGACAGACGGAACACGAACTTCTTCGTGCTCCCTAATCTCGGGGTTTTACATTACGGTGAACCCTCGGTATTATGACCACGGTCGTTCCCGGAAATTTTGGTCACAACGCGGAATTGTCATATTAACGGGGGGATTTGCAGAGGTTTCACTGCATTGCTCCCCAAGTGTATGGTCGTAAAGCGCGTATGTCAGATTGTCCGGGGTCATATTAAAAGGGGGTTCACTCTGTGTACCTATCAGTGACACACCATGATATCTTACGGTACTGTTAGGACGGTCTTGACATCACATGAACAGGGCTTGACAACACTGTGTGATATACAAGGGTTTCTTTCTCTCTTTTGCAGAAATATTTTGAACATGCAGGCATTACCTGGGAGCAGTTCCGTACCGGCATACGTGAGATGGAGGTACGGGCGCATCCTATTCATTCAACCTCAAAGCTGCAATGTAACAGCTGGTCATTGAGCAATACAATGCGTAATTGTTAGATTTAGTGAGAATTTTAGATCAAAGAGTGATATTAAACGGTAGGAGCAACTTATTTATTTACACTTGGTAACAACACTTTCGTGCACGAGACTACACTTCTTCACGTGACAAAAAATATGAACATGGTACAGGAACATATATACAGCTGACGGGGGAGTTTTGGCATGAGAGGGTAACAGGGTGATGGAAAGCATGCAAAGAAGAGGTAAAAATGAAAATAACATCAATACAAACCCAGGGGTATCAGAAGCGCAACATAACGCGAGTCCAAGGTATTACACAGAAAACGAGAACGCATGTAGGTGACGTTCTAGGAATTGTGGATAAAAAAGGGGGTTGTGGCAACGGAATGACGACACAGGTGTGGACTACAAAGGTGTACCAGAGACCGTTCTCACGGTCCACTGGTCACATTTGTACTCGACACCTGTGTCCTCATTCCGTTGTCATAACCCCCTTTTGGGATTCCAAAATTCCACTGGGATTGCAAAAAACAGCATAATAGACACAGTTAGTTTTGCGGCCCAAAACACCGAATGATCAACGGCAGGCAGTACTACAATTTACGACAAAATATTTACTACGTTGTTTTGTTACCCTTTTGTACATGTTTACGTTAGCACACAACTCTTGGTTAGAGCTCTATCAATACGTAAATAGAAACGTTAGCTACATAGTCACAAACTTAGAAAACTATTCTTGTTTCCTTCTTTCCGACAATCTTCGAAATCATATCTGATAAGCCAAAATCACTGCAAAGGGGGAGAATCTACCTTGTGCCATCGTTGTGCGCAAGTATTGTTATATACCTTTTCACTTCGAGAATCTCCAGTAGTGGCGACTGTCCCACGTATAATGAGCAAGATCCCAAGGACTCAGTAAACGCTCAAAGATTGCGCAAGAAGTCGAGGTAGCGCACTTAGCTCGCTTATGTCCAGTGCTGAGAAAACAAAATCCTGAGAAAACAACTTTATAGGGGAACATGTTAAGTCTACATTTCTTGATCTGTACGGGAGTCCGGATATATGCTTGGCCGATGTGGCTTTGCCCATGTCCAAACATAGTTATTTTTCGGCTGTTTCTTTTTTTTTTTTTCAATTATGTGCGCGAGCACCTCATTCGCGTCCCGTAATTCAATGGGCCATGCATTTCCTAGTGAGCGGCGTTTCCAAATATGCCCGCGGGGAATTGTCATGTGATTTTTATTGCGGCTCAATATTTATACCTTAAAATTAAATTAAAATACCTTATATAAAAAGTGTATTATTAAATACCTTCAATTACCTTAAATTTTATACCCCATTCTAAAAAAAAAGCGGGTCACAGCCTTGGCTCACCTGTTGTTCTTCTTCCAGATCTGCATGGTGGAGAAAAAGGTCGTGCCCCAGGATGGGAACATTGCCTTGGCTGTTCTCCGCTGGTTTCGTTCTACATTCTTTCGCTAGAGTAGATAACGGGAGACCTGGAATACACCTATCTGAATGAATACATATATGAACACATACCTCAGTTAGACCACTCAAGAGACATCAAGG
This sequence comes from Ornithodoros turicata, assembly GCF_037126465.1. Classification (NCBI taxonomy): domain Eukaryota; kingdom Metazoa; phylum Arthropoda; class Arachnida; order Ixodida; family Argasidae; genus Ornithodoros; species Ornithodoros turicata. Next base: position 74,597 of record NW_026999485.1, on the reverse strand, counting down.
TTAAAGGGACTACGCAATTGTTCTTTCTTTATCTTTTTTGTTGTTGTTTCCCTTTCAAAGAATACATTTTTCTGAGCATAGAAGTGGAGTTTTACCTTCCGCATGCAAAGCGACTTTTTTTTAACGGAATTTAACCGGAGCGGCGATTGTGACATATCCGGCGGTGCGTGGAAGCGCGCTGCCGACAGAAGAATCAGCTACCAGCTTTACGTAACCATAGGGCCAGGACGGTTATCACTTGTGAACGTTCCATTCGCGAACTTGGCCAGCATGAGCCTTCTGGGCGTAGATGACGACTTCGATTACTTCAACTATTTTCTATTTTCGATGACAATTTTCCCTGGACCACGGCCCAATACAACTGCGCAGTCTTCTTTTATAATATCTGCGCAGCGGGTAAGCTGCATTTTCTGCTCCTACGTGGTTGGCGAAGAATGCGACTATGGATGCCAGACCACGCGGAGCTCCATTAGACGACCTCGGATTCCAGTGTTGCAGTATGTTGAAAGACAATATGCTGCTGGCCAGTAGAAGTATAATGGTGACTTTAATCAGTAAAAGCATAGATGTACAAATGCTTTGCTCCATTGCAAGTAGATATGTAGATGATGACATTTTTGCGCTTGGTGGCGGCATTCAGAGCATCGTTGGCCGGGTTCGCGGTGGTTTTTCGAACCCGTTGCCAGCTCCCACCACTGGGAGGTGAGGTTGAATGTCGCAGTTGTTGGGAGCCAATGAATTCGAGGTCGTGATGCGGTCTGGGGACAGGCAAGTAGGTCAAAGTCAGAAAAAAAAAAGGAAAGCCAAAAGCCCTCACAGTGCGTGGAGGTGTTTGGGGAGGACCTCTGCGAGGTCCTGAGGCATGGCGGTGGTGTTATTGTTCAACAAAAGATTGGGGTGGACGATGCAACGATAGAGGCTTGATGAATCGTCAGGTGAGGGGTGCCCGCGGTGGTGGGCGACGATGTATCTGACGGTATCGGGGGGGGGGGGGCGGAGGCACTCGTCGAGCAGGCACGAGTGTTCCTGCAGGACGTCGCAAATAAGGTTGACGGCGCCCGACAGGTAGCCGTGGATGTTGTGGCATACGTCTAGTTCTTACCGGAGTTAGTGGGAGGCGCCCGGTATGCGAGGTACGATGCGTCGGTAATGATGGAACATCGTGTTCGGCACTCCGTCTGGCGTTGTAAGACGAATGGTAGAAGTGCAAGGGGTCTGGCGAGCTGGTACATTGTAAAACGACGATAAAACCCGAGACACGGAACGGAAAAAGACACGACAGGACACGCTCTCAAACACAGCAACCCATTTAATTGACAACACAGAGAGGGCGCAGACAAGCTGGTTTTGCTATTAAATTGTGTTGCTGTGTCTGAGGAAATTTTGTCTATTGCTTAATTCCCTGCATCGGGTTGCATCCTTGTCAACCCATTTAACGACAGCATACACTTCCAATAACCTCCTTGTGGGTGGAAAAGGGGAAACAGAGGGAACACTAACACAGCTGCCTCGTGACTTAATCTCTTTGTACTCAGCTAAGAGAAACGTGTCAGGCACCTTTTTCAAAACACTGGTCTCTTGGAAAAGCGAGAAACAATTGTGACATTCCAACGATGTAATGTCAACAATGAAATGTCCACCCGTCAGGAGGTTATCCGGAGTGTAGGCCGTCATTAAATGGGTCGCTGTGCTTGAGAAACGTGTCGTGACGTCTTTTTTTATGTTCCGTGTCTCGGGTTTTGTCGTCGTTTTACGTTGGAAGACTACTCGCGAGGAAAAGAGCGGACAGAAAGGAAAGGAGATGAGCCATCGTCCAGCAAGAATGTCAGCGGTATACCCTTCTCACCTTCACCTTTTGGGTGGGTAACAGTTCAACTGAATTATGAGGACGTAATTACGAAGAAAATATGTCAGGGCTTCATTTGTGGGTGGGTGCCTCTGTGCGGATGAACAGGGTCATACGGCGAAAGGAAATCGATGACCCAACGCTTTCCCATTGATGCAAAAAGAAGCAGAAGTAAACACATGAAGGATGGAAATTCGACTGAGTGTATCATACACCCGTTTCGCGGTCGAGGAACAGACCCACCGCGATCCTTTTGACAGCCACCACTCCCGGTGCTGTGGACAGAACCCAGCGTGAGCGATGGCGACGAAAGCCAGACATTTCTTGGCGGAGGAAGGATCTCTCTTCAGGAGCCACCCTTGGAGTCTGTGGAGTATCATGCACTCCAAGAGGTTTCCGAGGCAAGTGGCCAGGCTCATCGGCCTAAATGAGGTCATTTGGGGACGTACCTTGTCCGGCTTCAGCGAGGGAACAACGCGTGCGCATTTCCAGGCTTCGGGCAATTGACGTTCGCTCCATGATGCATTTATTGCTGAGAATTGGAAGTCTCGTGACTGCACGTCCAGGCTACGGAGAGCCAGATACGATACGTTGATACTGAAACGCTACTTGGGTACTTAAAATACGTCCACAATAATACAACTCTGCCTGAGTACAATGCGCTACCCACTTTATCTTCAGCTCCCACTTTCTCTCTGCTGACAGTTTAACGTATCAGAGAGCACCTCGTAGCGGACAAAAGCTTAATATTTTTGTCGGTTTATCTTGTTCGGTCCACCTTGCTTATTAGTGATGGCCTTGTCAGTTCAGACATTAAATTATCAGAGTAGAACAGAAAGTAAACACAATTTGTGAACGAAGAAGGTTGCTGCAATAGTGATTGGCAGCTATATTTAGTCACCACCTTCAGGCAGAAATAAATTGTCAAGAAAGACGATAGTGTCACTCGAAAAAAGGACGCGCAGAAAGTAGTAGGAGGCCTGGCCGAACTCTAGGGGTGTCCAGTTAGAGACATGGGTGTCTGGTTCGAACCCCACAGCGTCTGGGACACCGTCGCGTATTTTCCCTGCGCGGCGCCAGTCCGGAGGGTTGTCCGCGCGCTTATCGGCGAGGGGAGGGCTGCGTGCGCGTTTACCCTCTCACATTTTTCAGCCTGGGTTAACTTCTTTCGTCATTTTTCAATCTGCGCCGACTTCTTTCGCGACTTTTTCCTGTGCGCGACAGGCGGCGCTCGGGTGGAGTCTCTTACCGGTAGGCGGAGCGTGGCCGGAGGGTTGCGTGAGCGCTTACGTGCTCACATTTTTCAGCCTGGCCCGACTTCTTTCATCATTTTTCAATCTGTGTCGACTTCAATCGCAATTTTTTCCCGCTACAGCAGGTTTGCAGTAGGCGATTTACATGCAAAGGATAGCCATACGCAAAAGTACAAGTGAAAATATATTTATTAAAGTCATTAGTGTCAGGAATTATGTTATGACTCCGTGTGAAGGAAAAAAACTCAGTCAAAAAATCTGATGCAATAGCATTGAAGGGGTATTTTATTAGTGATAATCACGCAAGTTTTCAATTAAACAGAAGGAGTAGCACATTTTTAATAAAAGAAGATATTTTAATCAATATGATTACAATCAAAATTAAAATTTTTATTATAAAAAGTCTAACATTATTATACGTGACCACCATACCTGAGCTTTAATTACAAGTGCCGATATACGTATGTGAACAGCAGAGAACCTGGAAGACCATGAGACACGAACACGAGAGGAAATAAAATCTATAACAATACATTGGTTAATCAAAACAACAGAGGAGGAGAATAATCTATCATTTTAACTATCATAAAATCATCCTCGTGACTTCCCCATACAATTTTCATTCTAAGAGACACTACAAACCTTACTTTGTTTTATGAATTCAACACAGAAAATATATTAAAAAATGAACATCAACACATAGCACGCTCCTAGCCAACAATCAGCTCTAATAATATCTGCCCTGATTTGTTGAAGACGGAGGCGTACACCTGACAGTTATGAACATTTTCGAGCGCAATAGGGAAGATTATTCCAACAATACACAATTAATCAATTTCTTATTAAGTAAACAGCATAGACATACGGAAATAATGAGAAAAACGATCAACTGCTAATAGAGAACCAAAACACATCACATAAACAACAGACACATGCAGGAAAATAAATGAAAAATAATCTATCAAAACGATCAATTTGCACGGATGAATGGCAGAGAAACACTTTGAACAGCACATGATGAATAATTTAATACAGCACAGAGTTAACGCTGAATAGCAGAGAAACAATCTAAATGGCGCATCTGCCAACCTGTAAACAACAGACAGGAAAATATTACTGAAACAAGATCAACAGCTAAAGAGAGCCAAAATCCAACACGTAAACAAGAGGTACACAAAGGATAAATAGTTGAAGAACAATCTGACAAAACAAGAAACATGCACGGATGAATAGCAGAGAGACACTCTAAACGGTGCATCTACCAACGGTAAACAACAGACACATGCAGGAAAATAATTGAAAAAGAATCAATCAAAACGATAAACATGCACGGATGAATACCAGAGAAACGCTTTGAACGATGCATCTGCCAACATGTAAACAACACACCGGAAAATAATAGCGAAACAAACTATCAAACATTACAATTTGAAATAATATATCTTTTGAACTATCATAAAATCAACCTTGCGAGCTAACAATATAGAATTTTCATCCTACTCAGCCACTATAAACATTACCTTGACAGAGGTATCCAAACACGCAGCACAACTAAGCTTTCCACTGTACAACCAGGCTGGAGCCCGGCGGGGTCACTCTTTCCCTCTATGCAGCCCGGTGGGGTCACTCTCTCCATCTATACAGCCCAAAGTGTGGAACCTGTTGTCAATCTGTGGGGTTGGGGAAATCCTCTCTCTTTTTCAAATTCTTTTCTCCAAAGGAAATATTCTTAGGATCGGTGTACAGAGACGAATTTTTTATTGATCGCCCAAATAGACATTGGAATTATTCAACTCTCAAGAACACAATAAGAACTCTATCAAAAACAATAGAACACAAAAAAATCTAAGAATAGACTTTCTAAGCAAACGAGAAAATATTATCGGCGCAAATAATACTCAACGAGAAACGTTGCATTTAATGTATTTCAGATCAGACACAACTATTAGGCAATCATTATTCTCAACTTACAAAATATCAATCGAGTGAAAGTCAAGTTTATTCAGTGATAGAAACAATACTAATTCGAAAACGAGAAAGAAATTTAATTACATAATTTTTAATGATAACTTTGCAATACACGCAGAAGCCACAAACAACTCATATGAATTGCAAATTATTGTGTTTGCTAAAGCGGAAATCAACGTACACAACATTCCAATCTAGTAGAATATTTTTATTAATATCAATCGAGTGATCATCTGAAACAAAGTCAAAAGCAGTAATTAATTTAGGCAAACATTTTTCGTAACCACGAAGCGCAAATATACATCACAGAAACACGTCTTTTTCATTTCAGGACCCACTAGTGGAAGCAAAATATCAATCGAGAGAAAGTTAAGTTTACTATGTGATAGAAACAATACTCATTCGAAAACGAGAAACAAATTTAATTACATATTTTTTATGATAACTTTGCAACAATAATTTCTACATGCAGAAGCCACAATCAACTCATCTGAAATGTAAATTATTGTGTTTGCTACAACGAAAATCAACGCACTCTGCTAAAAAATACATTCCCAACGAATAGCATATTTTTATTAATATCAATCGAGTGATCATCTGAAACAAAGTCAAAAGCAGTAATTAATTTAGGCAAACATTTTTCGTAATCACGCAGCGCAAATATACATCACAGAAACACGTCTTTTTCATTCAGGACCCACTAGTGTAAACGAAGTGAGAGAGGGAAGCCGAGTTCCTGTACACTTTCGTTAAGGTACACCCGCAGGGAGTAGGGGAATCCAACAACGGCCTTGGTATACAAAGCCATAAACCGACTCCAGCAAGTCAAGTTAGGGAAGGATGGGCTCTAGCGCTGTCTTGTACATAGAATCATTGAAAGAAAACATTTTTTTCCTTACACATCACATCTTTTTGTAAATTGAATTTCATAATTCTCACGGCAGGTGGAACATTCTAAACGCGATAATAAATTTTTAATTAAATGTCGAGGCGCACTACAAAACAGAACAGACAATTGCTATACATTGAAGGTAATGGACGGATTTTGTACTCGTTACCATACGTCATGGGAGGACCTCATAAAAAGCTGCTTCGAAAAGGAGGAGCCGCGAAACGATTCATTTATCGCTGCATTTCAATACGTCCTAGACATGGTCGTATTCGGAGATATGGCACAAATTATGGAATTCAAGATGCGAGAACTTGTATGTCGAATCTACAATAGTTATAAAAATATTTGCACGTCAACATCGGAAGGACCGTTTGGATTGATGGTGGAGTTTTTGAGGTTTGCTAACGAAGAATTGAAATACACTAGACCAAACGTAATTGTAATCATTGCAATGGGCATTGCATTAATCAAGAAAGCAATCAAATCAAATTATCATATACAAGCAGTCTATATCGCACGATTCATTACGGATTTGTTGAAATTACACGTAACGGTTGAAATGGAAAGTACATAAAAAATCTTATCACGTGGTATATTCCACCCTAGAATCTCTATACATTTATTTTATTCTACCAGTCAAGGATGTCGAATGAACAGAAGTTCAATATTGTCGTGCAAGGTCTGATGTATCAGCACTTATTGAAACTCAACAAACATATCAATTGCGGTGGGCCACCGGACGATTTTCATGTAATACTCTCTTGTACACCATTCAAGAATCTTCATACAAAGAAAGGAAGCATCAATAAGAGACTGTGCAAGTTCATCATCGCAACAAAGTGCAAGTTGTTGAAGCAATACAAACACGGCGACAACATATCACCTGCGTTAATCAACACTGGATTTAAGCGCCCAATAATCAGAATAAATTACTTGATGTCTTCGGAATTCATCAATCAAGACAACAAACGAAAACTTCGGAGATTGGAATAGAACTGTAATTTATCGAAATAAACAAGTGTATAATTGAAATAATAATTGTATTCTTTGTCATCATTGTAATGTATTCTACACAGTGCAACGAAAACAGCTTATGACTAGATTGAATATTGCTAAGGAGACACTACATACAAGGATCTTCGCACGGAATCAGCGCTGGCAATCAAAGAGATTTTTACACCACCACACTCTATACAACACCGACACCCGAACGAAATAATTGTAGAAGAATCGATAATAGAAATTTAGAGGCATGTTACATCAATCTTTGTTTACAAAGAGGATCACTAATATTTTGCGATAGCTTATTTTACGAATTAAATTGTACAGCGTATATATTTTCTCAAACAATTGGACAGATGACAACACTATATTGAAAGGAATCTATTATCAAATGACGCGATGCAAGTGATGGACATGCATGATGCGCTAGCGGAGTCTACAATTCTAATCATCATAACATGTTTGACCATCACCGTTTCTTCGAGTTTTAAGTAAATTTCATTCGAAAAATATTCGTAACTTTTACTATTCGCATCATGGAGAATTCACATTATGTTATAGAGTATATAGAAAATATCAATACACTCGATTAAATTCTTTGTCATCGTGAAATAGTTCTTAAAACCTTCGCGTATCTAAGTGAGCCAGCTAAAGCTGTGAAATTTTTAACGTATATATTAAAAAATTGTAAGAAAGAGTATACAGTTTTGACTTTGAAAATTTAAACAAGGTCCTTTGGTGTTGGAGTTTGCGTTTTGTTTCATTATCAGATAAAATCTTCTAAAATTAAAGTATGCCCTTCCCATTTGTAGTGCCTCATATGCCGTGACATAATGAACAGACTCATAGTTTTTCAGTATGGCTAATGAAAAACCTCGGGTACATTCTGTGAATTGGAGATCCGTTTATGGGTGCTGCTTTGGTTAAGTTTGCAAAAGGAATATTTACTTATTATAATTATGTATCTTATGGATAGTGCTCATCTTCATTGTATATTGGTTAAACATTTCTGATGACTTTTGCGTGATTTGATTCACCCCAAATCTTATTGGAATTGAGTGCCGCATGTTATGATGATTAGAATTGTAGACTCCGCTAGCGCATCATGCATGTCCATCACTTGCATCGCGTCATTTGATAATAGATTCCTTTCAATATAGTATTGTCATCTGTCCAATTGTTTGAGAAAATATATACGCTGTGCAATTTAATTCGTAAAATAAGCTATCGCAAAATATTAGTGATCCTCTTTGTAAACAAAGATTGATGTAACATGTCTCTAAATTTCTATTATCGATTCTTCTACAATTCTTTCCTTCGGGTGTCGGTGTTGTATAGAGTGTGGTCGTGTAAAAATCTCTTTGATTGCCAGCGCTGATTCCGTGCGAAGATCGTTGTATGTAGTGTCTCCTTAGCAATCTTCAATCTAGTCATAAGCTGTTTTCGTTGCGCTGTGTAGAATACATTACAATGATGACAAATAATACAATTATTATTTCAATTATACACTTGTTTATTTCGATAAATTACAGTTCTATTCCAATCTCCGAAGTTTTCGTTTGTTGTCTTGATTGATGAATTCCGAAGACATCAAGTAATTTATTCTGATTATTGGGCGCTTAAATCCAGTGTTGATTAACGCAGGTGATATGTTGTCGCCGTGTTTGTATTGCTTCAACAACTTGCACTTTGTTGCGATGAACTTGCACAGTCTCTTATTGATGCTTCCTTTCTTTGTATGAAGATTCTTGAATGGTGTACAAGAGAGTATTAGATGAAAATCGTCCGGTGGCCAACCGCAATTGATATGTTTGTTGAGTTTCAATAAGTGCTGATACATCAGACCTTGCACGACAATATTGAACTTCTGTTCATTCGACATCCTTGACTGGTAGAATAAAATAAATGTATAGAGGTTCTAGGGTGGAATATACCACGTGATAAGATTTTTTATGTACTTTCCATTTCAACCGTTAGGTGTAATTTCAACAAATCCGTAATGAATCGTGCGATATAGACTGCTTGTATATGATAATTTGATCTGATTGCTTTCTTGATTAATGCAATGCCCATTGCAATGATTACAATTACGTTTGGTCTAGTGTATTTCAATTCTTCGTTAGCAAACCTCAAAAACTCCACCATCAATCCAAACGATCCTTCCGATGTTGACGTGCAAATATTTTTATAACTATTGTAGATTCGACATACAAGTTCTCGCATCTTGAATTCCATAATTTGTGCCATATCTCCGAATACGACCATGTCTAGGACGTATTGAAATGCAGCGATAAATGAATCGTTTCGCGGCTCCTCCTTTTCGAAGCAGCTTTTGATGAGGTCCTCCCATGACGTATGGTAACGAGTACAAAATCCGTCCATCTCTTCAATGTATAGCAATTGTCTGTTCTGTTTTGTAGTGCGCCTCGACATTTAATTTAAAAAAATTATCGCGTTTAGAATGTTCCACCTGCCGCGAGAATTATGAAATTCAATTTACAAAAAAAATGTGATGTGTAAGGAAAAAAATGTTTGCTTTCAATGATTCTATGTACAAAACAGCGCTAGAGCCCATCCTTCCCTAACTTGACTTGCTGGAGTCGGTTTATGGCATTGTATACCAAGACCGTTGTTGGATTCCCCTACTCCCTGCGGGTGTAAACTTAACGAAAGTGTACGGGAACTCAGCTTCCCTCTCTCACTTCGTTTACACTAGTGGGTCCTGAAGGAAAAAGACGTGTTTCTGTGATGTATATTTGCGCTGCGTGATAACGAAAAATGTTTGCCTAAATTAATTAGTGCTTTTGACTTTGTTTCAGATGATCACTCGATTGATATTAATAAAAATATGCTATTAGTTGGGAATGTATTTTTTAGCAGTGTGCGTTGATTTTCGTTGTAGCAAACACAATAATTTACATTTCAGATGAGTTGATTGTGGCTTCTGCGTGTAGAAATTATTGTTGCAAAGTTATCATAAAAAATATGTAATTAAATTTGTTTCTCGTTTTCGAATGAGTATTGTTTCTATCACATAGTAAACTTAACTTTCTCTCGATTGATATTTTGCTTCCACTAGTGGGTCCTGAAATGAAAAAGACGTGTTTCTGTGATGTATATTTGCGCTGCGTGGTTACGAAAAATGTTTGCCTAAATTAATTACTGCTTTTGACTTTGTTTCAGATGATCACTCGATTGATATTAATAAAAATATTCTACTAGATTGGAATGTTGTGTACGTTGATTTCCGCTTTAGCAAACACAATAATTTGCAATTCATATGAGTTGTTTGTGGCTTCTGCGTGTATTGCAAAGTTATCATTAATAAATTATGTAATTAAATTTCTTTCTCGTTTTCGAATTAGTATTGTTTCTATCACTGAATAAGCTTGACTTTCACTCGATTGATATTTTGTAAGTTGAGAATAATGATTGCCTAATAGTTGTGTCTGATATGAAACACATTAAATGCAACGTTTCTCGTTGAGTATTGTTTGCGCCGATAATATTTTCTCGTTTGCTTAGAAAGTCTATTCTTAGATTTTTTGTGTTCTATTGTTTTTGATAGAGTTCTTATTGTGTTCTTGAGAGTTGAATAATTCCAATGTCTATTTGGGCGATCAATAAAAAATTCGTCTCTGTACACCGATCCTAAGAATATTTCCTTTGGAGAAAATAATTTGAAAAAGAGAGAGGATTTCCCCAACCCCACAGATTGACAACAGGTTCCACACTTTGGGCTGTATAGATGGAGAGAGTAACCCCACCGGGCTGCATAGAGGGAAAGAGTGACCCCGCCGGGCTCCAGTCTGGTTGTAGAGTGGAAAGCTTAGTTGTGCTGCGTGTTTGGATACCTCTGTCAAGGTAATGTTTATAGTGCCTGAGTAGGATGAAAATTCTATATTGTTAGCTCGCAAGGTTGATTTTATGATAGTTCAAAAGATATATTATTTCAAATTGTAATGTTTGATAGTTTGTTTCGCTATTATTTTCCGGTGTGTTGTTTACATGTTGGCAGATGCATCGATCAAAGCGTTTCTTTGCTATTCATCCGTGCATGTTTATCGTTTTGATTGATTCTTTTTCAATTATTTTCCTGCATGTGTCTGTTGTTGACCGTTGGTAGATGCACCGTTTAGAGTGTTTCTCTGCTATTCATCCGTGCATGTTTCTTGTTTTGTTAGATTGTTCTTCAACTATTTATCCTTTGTGTACCTCTTGTTTACATGTTGGATTTTGGCTCTCTTTAGCTGTTGATCTTGTTTCAGTAATATTTTCCTGTCTGTTGTTTACACGTTGGCAGATGCGCCATTTAGATTGATTCTCTGCGATTCAGCGTTAACTCTGTGCTGTATTAAATTATTCATCATGTTGTTTCATCATGTTCATTCATGTTGATGCAAGTTGATCGTTTTGATAGATTCTTTTTCATTTATTTTCCTGCATGTGTCTGTTGTTTATGTGATGTGTTTTGGTTCTCTATTAGCTGTTGATCGTTTTTTCTCATTATTTCCGTATGTCTATGCTGTTTACTTAATAAGAAATTGATTAATTGTGTATTGTTGGAATAATCTTCCCTATTGCGCTCGAAAATGTTCATAGCTGTCAGGTGTACGCCTCCGTCTTCAACAAATCAGGGCAGATATTATTAGAGCTGATTGTTGGCTAGGAGCGTGTTATGTGTTGATGTTCATTTTTTAATATATTTTCTGTGTTGAATTCATAAAACAAAGTAAGGTTTGTAGTGTCTCTTAGAATGAAAATTGTATGGGGAAGTCACGAGGATGATTTTATGATAGTTAAAATGATAGATTATTCTCCTCCTCTGTTGTTTTGATTAACCAATGTATTGTTATAGATTTTAGTTCCTCTCGTGTTCGTGTCTCATGGTCTTCCAGGTTCTCTGCTGTTCACATACATACATCGGCACTTGTAATTAAAGCTCCAATATGGTGGTCACGTATAATAATGTTAGACTTTTTATAATAAAACTTTTAATTTTGATTGTAATCATATTGATTAAAAATGTGCTACTCCTTCTGCTTAATTGAAAACTTGCGTGATTATTACTAATAAAATACCCCTTCAATGCTATTGCATCAGATTTTTTGACTGAGTTTTTCTCCTTCACACGGAGTCATAACATAATTCCTGACACTAATGACTTTAATAGATATATTTTCACTTGTACTTTTGTGTATGGCTATCCTTTGCATGTAAATCGCCTACTGCAAACCTGCTGTAGCGGGAAAAAATTGTGATTGAAGTCGACACAGATTGAAAAATGATGAAAGAAGTCGGCCCAGGCTGAAAAATGTGAGCAAGTAAGCGTTCACGCAACCCTCCGTCCACGCTCCGCCCACCGCAGCAGCCCTCTACCCGAGCGCCGCCTGTCGCGCACGGAAAAAAGTCGCGAAAAAAATCGGCGCAGATTGAAAAATGACGAAAGAAGTTGGCCCACTTTGATAAGAGATACCTCTTTAATGTCGTTGAGTCATATCCATATGGAATCTGTGAAATTGGTAATGAGTAAGTATGTTCTTTATTATGTGTGTTGTGTTTCTTTATTACAGGTTGTGAAGGATTTTCGGCTGGGTTTTTCTCCTTCACCTGATTGGCATCACAATTGGCAAAATTCCCAGCACTATTGGCTACGTCACGACTGACGCCCTGGGGAGTGCGTCCTGGGCCGACTTCAAAGGGAAGTGTGCCAACATATGTCTGAAAGCGTCTGAGGAAAACCCAGGAAAAACCCCAGACAGCACAGCCGGCACTGGGATTCGAACCCGGGTACTTCCCAGTCTCGACGCGACATGGCCGGCACGCTAACCACTGAGCCACGGGAGCTGGTCAATCAGCTTCAGACCTCTGAAGCGACGTCTTCCACTGCAACCACTGTGATGTTACAACCAATAAAGAAGAGAAAAAGACGAGGTATGGGAGTATTTCTTGTGTTTCTCACGGCGTGTGCACGTTTAATCAACGCGCGAGGCACTTTAGTGTATGGGATTAATCTACCAAGTACCCAAGTAACACTTACTGTACCTTAAGCACCGTTCTGGGTACTTTCTCGTCGATTTCGAAACTATAGTGTCACGTTATTCCTCGTGCGTTGAAAATCTCACAATCGTGGTGTAGTTTAATTGTCACTCCATAGAATGCATAATAAGAAAAGACGGCGGATGGTGAGAGTGAGCCGGAATTCGTTGCCTGGAAGAACGAGAAAGCATCACTCGCTAAGGACCAATGAGCGTGTGTCACATCCAGTTAGTCACAGAATTTCGTTTTCGTATAAGTGCCGCCATTGGCTTCGTTATGTGGGTGCTCCGTGAACAGTTCATTCGCTTCCGGAATCACTTAACAGCACCTCATGCAACGTACGGCTTCCGGTCCGTTGCTCATGTAGGCGCCGCCGGAGCGTCGAACCTAAACGCATTTTCGGTTATTTCGGGTTCGGATACGGCCATAAAGGTTCAGTTCCAGTTCGAGTCCAAAGTTCGCATACATCTGCTCGATTTATCCAGGTCAGAGGCTGTAAAGAGGTTCGAAACCGGTTCGAGGTTGTAATATGTTACAAAATTATATGCAGCCACTAAACATTAGACAAGGTCTCAAAGTTACGTTTTCTATGCATTTATTTCTGTTTTTCGGCCAACAGGACCTGCTTTCAACGCTTCCCCGAGTAACGTGCCGCCAATCTGGGCAGGCAGACCGCTTCAATCATGGCGGATGTGCTTGGTCAAAGTCGTTGGTAAATGTAATTAGGTCAGCTTCTGAGTGTGGTCACACCATGAATATGTCGTCGAGGAACCGCTTCTAAAGCATGGGCGTCTTTATGCGCTTGGACAGAAATTCCTCCTCTAGAGATCCCATAAAAATGGACATTCACTGGACGTCGGATGGGTGCTCAGGATACTCCAGTGGATATCCAGGTATCCAGAATCTAATATCCATTTGACATCCCTTGGACGTAGATGGTTTACTGGGAGGTCTTTGCGCAGACATTCACAAATCACATCTACGAACTCGGGGATAAGATAATGTTCCTTGAAGTTGTTGGTTACCACCTCTAGTCGAAATTCTACAGAAACCACCCTTTCAGAAAAGCATATTTTCTTCCCTTGACGCTTTGTCGACAATCCTGGGAACGATCTAAAAGTGGGCTGAGCCCGTATTGATCAACTTGCCGTTTCGTTCTTATACGGTTATGTCTGTTTCATGCAGCGTCTAATAACTAGCCTCTACCGCTTGTATAATTTTGTCTTCCTACCATTAATAGTCTGCGTTTTTTTGTCTTGATTTTTTATATCGTACATCCTACAGGTGGCCCTGCGGATCCTTGCAAACTAAAGCCGTATACTTCATGAAAGTAACCTTTGAGGATCGCCACTTTTTCCTCCTCCCAGGCAGTCTACGGTTTCTTGCCATTTTCATTGAGTTTTCGCTATCACGTGGTGCGTGATAATAATGGCAATAATAGTACCGTAACGTTACGCGTAAAGTTTGTCTGCGCACCACAGAGACATTTTGCACGTGACGTAGGGTAGGACCGCGAATAATTTGGAGGTGCCCAGAAAGGAGATGCACACGGTACTGGAAGCGATGCTGACCTCCCTTACGTTAGTACCGCCCTTGGCTGGGGTCGAAACCGCTATCTTGAGCTCAGCGAACCAGCGCGTTACCGATTGAGCCATCGAGGTCGGTACGTGGTGCTGAGTCTCCTTCGTGTCCGCCATTTGGGCTGCAGAAAGCGGGAAGACTTACAGGGTGTGTCAATGGCAAACCATACAACTGCGCTTGTTTCTGAGTTACCCTGTCAGTGTTTCGTGCAAAAATTTTTGTTGCTTTGCGTTAGGGCAATGCCGAACGCATATGGCGAAGGCCAGAACGTTCTGGGTCCCTTTCCTGTGCATCTCTGCACCTTCCAGTTTTATCTAGTACACAGCTTTATTGGTTTCATCTTCGCTTAGCCATACTACCGGCTTTTATCGTCACTGAGTAGCCACGTTTTGCTTTCGGTTGTGCCACTGTGTGCGAATTTTTGGTTGTGTACAATACCATTACACGGATCAGCCGCACTTATGTGGTCAATGGACCCCGCATACATTGTTGAGAAGGTAAAACTGTGCAGATTCCATGACCGTACAGTATACTGTTCTCCTGTTTGTAAGTCAACGTCACAGGACAAAGTCGTTTGATGAAATCACTGTTCACGTGTGATCATGAGCGTCGCAAGGATTTTTTCCAGCGTGCGGCAGATGCGGTGATGCGTCAACGACCCCCGCAACTAATTTGTCTTGGCGCCTCTGCGTGTGATGCCTTTAGTGCAAGCTACTTTTTGTGTCCCTGTCCATTTCACTTTACTGAAGTGAGTTGAACGAATTCGTTTTAACCAAGCAAGGGTGCTGTTTGAACTAAGTGGCTTCCACGTGCTTTGACAACATGGCCGGCCGTCCAGAATTTTGAAATTGTTGCAATTAACCCAAATTATTACTTATCGTATCTTTAATAAATGAGAGCCTAATTGCTTAAGGTATGGCTTGTGACAGCTACTCCCAAATCTATACCTATGCCACCGACATATCTTCACTATGGGAAGGAGATTTTTTCCACAGTAGATGCTTTCTGAAATGATAAACAACTGAGAAGCAAGATAGATAAAGCAAACGAGTATTAGGGTGTCCTTATGCAGCTATCGCCTACAAGACGTGTGATGCCTCACTCCAATGTATCTATTCAATGTCACAAACACGTGAGCGCTTTATTTAATGTATTTAATTATTTTCCCCTTGACACGTGTTTTTTCCCCGCGTAACTAAATTTCACGAGGACATATGACAGAGACATATCCAGACCCAGCAATCAAAACAAACACTAATGTTCTGCTCGCGCGAACACGGCTATAACACGGCTGTTGTCTGCTACGGTACAGCCATCCAGGCGGCACCACTGTCGAGGAGGCGAGAACTCTCTTTGAGAGAAGGAGGAGTTGGCGCTACTTTTATTATCCAGGGCCGTATGATATAGCTTTATCATTAATTGTTCTGTCATTCAATCTGTTGACTGTCCAGCGTTTTGGTCTTGATAAGCTGGTAAGTAAATTAAAAAAAAGAAAACGATGTGAGTCTCGCGTCTCTCGCCGGTGTGTTACCTTTCATGTAATGTACAAACAGGCCCAGCTACGTGCCGCTCTCAGCTATTATCAGTGGAACTATTTCGAGGAATGTCCCCTAAGCATATTTTTTGTTCCATGTTCGGTTTCGAGACGAAATAGCTCTGTGCAGGCATCAAGATTGTGTCTGATTCTCTCTTGCGAGGCGTGAAACGAACAAGGGTCCACAAAAATAATTCCTTTTCAGGCAATCGGGCATCCTCAAGACAGAGTAAGACACTGTACATGTACATAACATATATGGTTTATAGCACCACACCACGGTCTCATATGAGAGTAGTCACAGACCTTGAAAGCGCACTGCGGTCCCCAAATGATGTGTGCGCAAACAAATTGTTGACGTAATGCGCGTCTGCAAAACCATCGGTAAAATTGGGGTCACGACGTAAGTTTTCGACGTCGCTGTGGTCACTGTCGAAGAGGACGTAGCCCCCGTTGTAGCTGTACTGTCTTTGTGCGATGCATGTCTAAGAAAAAGCAGTCTGTAACTACATACTTCGATTATACATGGACAATGCAATATGTATATCTGCACGTGAGCCCTCCCATGGTTACGTTTGCTACCCTAGGTGGAGTAATCACACGTAATCCTTACCTGTAAGGTGAACCCCCTTTAATATTGTAGAGGACGATGGTCTTCCTCTACATGAGTCCTGACCGGCGATGATGGAATGTCCCAGCGGGCAGATGTGCGTGGCCTCATGCTAGGACGGTGCCGGTAGAACTGCCGTGCCAGCGCCGTATCGCGTGGCAGCAGAGGCACGTCGTCATCGTCGTCCACGGGCCGCCACATCACTCCCCCCTCAGACGCGGAGCGGCGCATGCGGTTGAGGTTCGCGTCGATACCACGAAGAGGAGAATGATGACGGCTCGTAGATGGTGGACGGCTGGGCGTACGGCTTGTGCTTGTGGCTGTTGATGCAGCAGCAGCGGGATGGCGGGAACAAGAGTGCTGCGATCCGGGCGGGTTCCAGGGATGAGATGTGAATGCCGATTGGTTGAGTAGTTGGGTGCTTGAGTGGTTGCTGATTGTCTGCTGAGTGCGTTGAGCCCTTGTTGACTGCGCTGAGTGCTTGCTGAGAGATTGCTGCCGAGCGTTGATTGTTCCTGAGTAATGAGTGTGCGACAGTACCGCGACCGGTACGGCAGCATGATGCCGGTCGCCGCCAGAGAAGTGCCGGGGAGGACCATCATGAAGCAGGTGGAGGCCAGAAAGTCAGCTTACTGTGGTCTCCCTGCGGGTCCCCGGTGGAACAGTAATCCCGGAGCGCCTTGACTGCTAGAGCTGGTGTTCGCTGCTGGTTCGCCGAAAAATTTAGGATGTTGCATGGCCGAATTACGCCGAACATGGTGTTCGTTGTTCGGGTCACCAAATGTAGAGGACGATGGTCTTCCTCTACATGAGTCCTGACCGGCGATGATGGAATGTCCCGGCGGGGAGATGTGGGTGGCCTCACGCTAGGACGGTGTCGGTAGAACTGCCGTGCCAGCGCCGCAGCGCGTTCCAGCAGAGGCACGTCGTCATCGTCGTCTACGGGGCGCCATAATATGACCACCACCGTTCCCGCATATTTTGGTCATAAAACGTATTGTCGTACCAACGCGCCCTCTGCCGACCACAGTGACCCCTTTCTCCCAGTCATTCTTACGTGCTCGACAGCAGCGGCACTCTGTAGCCGGGTCCAGTGGGCCTTTTTATGCATTGCAGTGCTAACAGTATCATATTTGCGCTCCTCACGTGTTACCCTCTGCAGCCTATTCCTGGGACTACTCTCCGGGTCATGTGACCGGTCATAGTTACGAGACGATAATACCTGCGTTTTACCCTACTTCTGACAAAAACCTCGTTCGCAGTCACATAAGCCAGTGTATACCACCAATGTAGATTTCCGTGGCGGCTGAACGGTTCCCAAGAAAAACGGTCATGAAGTGAGGTTGTCAGATTATCGGGAGTTATGCTAACGAGGGCTCAGCGTATTGCGAGAATTGCGTCTATCTAGTGAAACCTGTGGTTTTGTGACGCAAGGATGTTTCACCTGTGGCGTTATCTGATGCCGTCCCTTAGTAATTACTTCTCACGGTTCTACTGATACAGAATGTTACTTTAGGCGACAGAAAACGCTTATTGGTAAGACTCTGGGCAAGCAGTGCAGCAATCCACACTTCGCTAGCCGCTACACAATGTCAAGACTGCATTAGATCCTCGTTCGACATTTTCTGTGGGTTTCCGCGGAGGCTCTTAATGTCAGCACAGTTCAAGGCGCACCAACTCATCGTCCTTACTGATGTGTCCATGTGTTCTGTTTCCTCACTGTGTGGCGTTACAACACAGGATATCTATGAACCAATCAAGGTATTGAGCTGGTATACGCCGTGATGAAACAAGACGAAAACGCCTATAAGCAGACAGCCATCACAACACTCCACTCCACGCCCAGTAACATGTATCCGTGAGCAAGAGGTACATTTACAAAAGGAAATCTAGCAACACGCTAGATTTTATTAGGAAAATACATTCCTGGAAACTGCTGTCCAGTGTAGACACATTCATACACATGCGCAGACTATTGGGGACTGTTTGATAGACGTTTCAATGTCACAGGGTATCGCATAACGAACAGGCAATATGAGTCCCTGTAGTCCGTGTTCTTCTGGTGATCTAGAAAAGAATCTCGGCCCATTTCAGTCTAAATGAATTGCAGCATGAAGAAAGACAAGTCTTTGATACACTTGAGAGTGAGGTACTTGAAATGAGGTGCTCAGTCACAAAAGTTGTGTTAACCAACCTACCCTTTCACGAATCGCAGATAGACAAGCTGAGGCACGAATTACCAGAAGCAACATCAGCCACGAAGTAGTTCTTGTGTAGCTCGAAGCAGGGTGAACTATTGATGGACGTAGAGTGAATGGAATCAGTAGCGTGAACGGAGTGAATAGATTCACCGCTCGTAAAAAGATTCGTTTAATTTCCGTGTAGCACATGGTGGGACAAGAGACGTCTAACCCAGGGACAAGTTGACACTTTAGGACTACGTCTAAAAGTAGACGTCTACTGGACCTCTATGGAGTTAGATGTTCATGAAGGGGTCTACTAGATGTCTAGGAGACCCCTTAGGTGAATTCGTTTAGTAGACATCTCAACTTGAAAGTCCACTCGTCCTCTACAGTTTTAATTGTTATTTAGACATGCACTAAAAAAGGTCCACAGAATCCCCCGAGATGTTTCACGCTAAAAATCTCCCTTTCGCGTCGGATAGCAGATCGTATCAATTGTAGACAACACTCAAAACCCTGATTGTCGCGAATATTTTTCTCCCGTGTGCAGATGGGGGGGGGGAGGATATGAAGAGGCGAAATACTCGGAAATGGTAGCGCTGGGTCCCTTTTTTTTTCGGACAACTTCCATAGCACTGGTACTATTTAAAAAAGGTCTACATAATAAAGAATAGAAGTCTGCAGCATAACGCCTCCCCTCAGAATGACGTGGTTGGTGGAGTTCTCTCCTCTAATATGATGGAATTGACTAAGACAGTTGGTGTCTGCACAAGGCAGTATGTTTAGAGAACACACATGGCTCATCCACTAACAAGGCAACAGTAAGGGAAGAGTTTCGCACACCGACGTGGGCTCATACACTAAAAGCAAAAAAAAAAAGTAAAATATAGAGTAATTGCAGTTTCTACTGCCCTAGGCTCCCCATGTTAATACCCTAGCCCCGACATTTACTCCCCAGGACTGTAAATTGTCACGGAACTTTGCAAATGCCCTTCCGAATGGAACACTCGACGTAAATGTGCACTCTTGGTCAATTTGATACCGTAAGGCGCTTAGCCAACTTAGCAATCTTCCACCCACAGCTCGCTCTTCATTCCTTAGCGTACCTTTCCCTTTGTATGTCACAAGATTTTATTTCACTCCATATATTATGGTTGACGGTTTGATTCAAAGTATTTTCACGCGTGCTCACGAATTCTACACCTGGTATTGTTAGAACGGAGCGTGAACTGCTGTCTCCATGCTGAGACATTTATTTACTCTCGTGCATTTACCCATGAAAGTAATTATTTATTAGAACTCTATTTAGTCCCCAAGAGGAGTAAAGTTATTTATTTTCAAAGTGTAGAAGGCACTACTCTCGCCTCAACCATAAAATGTTACCCGGCCTTTTGTTCAAACGGACATGCTAACGCCTTTTGCGCGATTTTTCTTTTTTTTATTTTTTATCTATCTCTCTGGAATCTGGATTCAGAGAGCAGACCAGCTGGTCACTGAGATCGTTAAGCAAACGGGATTTAGAGCAAAAATGATGCACACTTAGTAATAGACTGATCTTTTTTTTTTTTCTTACCTAGTCCGACGATTGAAGAGATCAATAGGATGCATAACGCAGCCGCCGCAATTGTAATTTTTTTTTTTATTATTACTTTTTTGACACATGCTTTAAACAACATAACTGCATAATCCATACGGATCATAGCCTAAGGCTAGTACGATCCGGTAAAGAGAGAAAAAATACAGTAACAATGTTTAACAGCAGCAACAGTCAAATGTCAGTGCCAAGCTACCGACATCCAGTCGACAGCAAACATAAAAACGTAATCATACCAACTAACACTTATAGCAAGAAACAGTAATACTAACACTTATTCAGTAGGAACCTTCGCACAGCTAATTTTAAATTGTTGGACATTATAACATATAGAGGCAGAGAGTTCCACTTGATAACTCCTTGGTGTCGCAGAAGACGCTTACCATATATATTCGAGAACTGCGCAACATTAAAGTGGTGTTCCAACATAGCTAATAATAAATAATAAATAATAAATAAAACTGAGCTGGGATGCAGATAGAGACGAGTCTAAGAGGACATTTCACTCGTATCTCAGACGGTTCAATATATATCATATAATATATGGACATCAAAGTAAAAATGAAACATAGTTTATGAGTTTACATCAGCACCCATTGGTTTCTGTGGGTTTCACATATGACGATGAGTGTAACTGAGCAGTAAACAGCGTTTCAGAATTTTTGACACGGGATGAGAATATTCAATGAGATAATATTATCCCACGGAACTTACTTTGTCTCTGAAATAGCGAAAAAACTTGGAATCGGTAACGAAACTCAGAATAGGATGGATATACATGATAGCACAGCATAAGAGCAGGTGGATAGATTTCACAGTTCTCGGGCACTATGCCTGGGCCTGGGTACAAGAAAGACCGAATGCTTGACACAGAGTGAGGTACTCTAGTGCCCAAGCTCAACTGCCTCAACCCCTCACAAGCCTAAACCCTTCTTCAACTGGAACATGCATCAAGTGTCACCAAAGTACCTACAGGCAAGGTCGAAACGTTTGTGTCCCCGCCCCCGCCCTCTTGCTTTTACATTCTCATTGGTGCGGCTTTTGTAAACGTCGTAGCTGACGATATATAAAATAAAGTACGTAGGAAAGCAATACTCTGATTTTGCCAATGTTATCTAAGAGAACAAGGCCACCGCTCTTGTAGCTTGTCCGAGCTAGTCCGCCTCAGGTACCCGTTGTCGCGGTAATAGAGTATGTACAGCTGCATCCAGTCACCACGTCGCAACCACATTGGCCGAGAGCTTGTGCGCGCCCTAGTGGTCAAACATGTTTTGAAATCGAATTTTGTCCGCGCGCATCTGCGTGCCGCGTCTCGGTCGTTTGGGGGTACTTTCGAAATTGCGGGGCGTTCACTCGTGTTCAATCTTCTGGTGGCTTCACACTTGACAGACTGATTGTAGAAATAGTTTCGCGAGTGCATTAGAGTCGCTCAACACATATTGTGCTCTTTATCAATGCAATTGATATCATACTAAGAGCCATGCGTTTGAACGCGAAGGATACGTTCGTGTGCCGTCAGATTTCGAGGTCTGACAAAAAGGACAGCATTACGGACGACACAAGCGCTTTGCGTTTAGCTGCAATACATGATGCAGAGCAAACAGCGAAATAAGATGCTCATGATGAGCAGTTACTCTGCTTATTAGCAATTAAACGGTGCGTCCGTTTTCCTTGATGTTCGGACATGTTTACTCCTTTACTCCGCGCGAAATGAATGCCTTTCGGCTGAAGCTCGCTTTCCTTTATATTTAATAACGGCGGAAGACTTGAAAGCTAGTACAAGTCGATTATAGTCAGGACAGGTCGAATGGTGATCCACACGAGGAAGCTTCTGGGGAGCCGGATACAGGCACAGTGTGTCCAATATGGCAATTTCATTGGTAGCATGCGCAGTGTTGTGTGCACTCCCTCCAGCTATAGGCTGGATGGGTAGTTGTTGGAGTCTTATTCCAGACTCCCCGTTCTGACGGGATGGCTGCCCAGACTAGCGGTCGAGACGTGCTTTGATTAACCCTACAAATGTGGCTCTTCCGCTATTTCTTCCTTTCTTTTTTGTTCTCATGTTGTGGAACGACTCAGCATAAAGTCATAGGACAAAGCATGGAGCACGAGACGATTGTGATGCGAGACATCCAGATTTCTTTGTGCATTGCGTCTACCTCTACAAAGGGACGTTGTTAAGTGTCAAACTGTCTAGTACGTGCAACAGTTTACCCGAACTGCGTGTATTTCATTTCCCTGTGACAACCACTGTGGCAATGAGCTCTTTGTAATCGACTCCATTCGTATTCCGGTATACCATTGTCACCTTAGGTGAACAAAACACGACCAAGTCACGAACCTCAGCAAAAGGCATTCGTTATACGCCAACCAGAAAGCAGCGAGACTTCGGCTAACCAGACCGTCATGCATTCGGGGAGAAAAAAAAAAACGCAAATTGCTTCTGATAAAAACAAAACAAAAAAGCACAACAGCATTCATGGCATTTCTGCATCTAAATTTGTTTGCTTAAAATTCGTCAGTTCGATGTCTATTTTGATGTTTTCGAGACTGAGCCAGTAAATATTTCGATGGAAATTTTAGATACTTAGGTTTCACCTGGCACCATACTCCGTCTGCAACAATGACATCTATACTTCTCTCGACTTTTTCACACACCCATACGCACACACTATCCGTGAAGAACCATTGGGTTTTTGTGACGTAAATATAAACAAGATTCGTTCTTCCTTTTGCATTCTGGTGCAAGCTTATTGTCTCTGTTCGAGGCATCAGCCACAATCGAAACCTAAAGGCGTGAAATCGAGGTACAAGTTGTAGGACAATACATTCTACATTAGAGATACGTACTTTCTTGTTCTACGTTCTCTTCTGCTACAAGCGGAGCACCTAAGTATGAAGACGTTAGCAGTGTCATAGAAGCGAAAGCCATCAAAGAAAGCCTCTAAAAATATACTTACCTGCATTTGTCGGCTCGGGGACAACACCTGCGACAGGTCGTATGTCGTAAGTGTCGTCAATAATAAGAATGGTTATGAGAAGAAATCAACGAGACGGAAATATACAGAGAAGTTTGTAGGAGGCTAAGGCCCCGTTAACAAGCCGGGCCACTTGAAATAGTACTTGCAACACCAGAGTATCGGTACGACCCTCTTGTATAGCTAAGCGTCATTTTTTGGCATTATTGAGGACCGTCACTTCCCAAGCAGCTTGGTCCAATACTGAACCCATGTGGGTTGGCAAGGTTACCACTATATTACACCAATATGGGGAGTGTAAGAAGTATTTCTATTCGTTGTGCTGTTCACCGTCTTCGAGAACGGGTTGCAGTAGACCGTTTGTTTTGATCAGAGGACAACCTGCTGGACAGCCTGGCTATACTACTAGTGCTAGTGGTACTTATCAAAACCAATTAATTGCGTAACACAGAGCAGCGTCAAAGCGGCATAGTAGCACGATGAACGCCATTATTATTGCTGTTCATCGGACAAATGGTCCAAATGGTGCCGAAAGCTGTGTATAGCATGCGATCTACTTGCGCCAAAATATAGGCAACCGCCAGATGATGTGACGGTCTGAAAGGATTTTGTCCAAGTATATGCAATTATATTACCGACCCAGTATTATCCTAGTATTGCGTGATTCATAATGTGTGCAGACAGGTTAGGACATGGTTTAGAACGCATTCAAGCGAGTGTGTGAGGGTCCTAGTACTAAATTAGGACAAAGGAATTCTTGTCATCCGAGGTCTTTGCAGAAATGGCATGACACGTCACCCGGTTCCCTCTCTCTGAAGATGATGTCATCTGCATTCCCTGAAATGGGATATATCGATGCAAAAGCAGTGTAAACAAATATCCCGCAATACCAATACAGACGAACCTGGTTAATGTGACCGTTTTACTAGGGTATGGCGCCCTCCCAATGGACTCCGCACGTAGCTGTTGTTCGTTAACACGTTTCGTTTATATGACAATGTCCAGTGTTTCCCGCACAACATGATGTGCGTACTTTACAACCGTTATTGGGTAGTTTCATTTTAAATCGAACAACGTGTGAAAGTCGTATTTTTTAATTCGCCTAGAAAAAATATATGTTAGATGACAGCTCATACGGCGCAAATCGCGCCACGTGCGACGCTCGTGCGTGGAGTACTTTCCGCGTGGGAGAGGAGGAAAGTCTGAGGCTGCTTGAGCGCGCTTTCTTCTGGACCGACTTTGACGGGATCTAGCACCGCTGATTTTTTGCCTAGGAACTGGATGTTTTTTGTCGTTGTAGGCTGCACCATAGACACTCTCGACAGCCACCCACAGAATTCTCAGGACCACAGATTTTCTGTTAAAAAATGCCAAACTTGGCGTAAACGTTCAAAAAGGCCGAACTTTGTTAACAATTTGCTTCATGACGGAACGTCTGAGGACATCGAGCTTAGTGCCATCCGATAGGACGTTGAAAGAACTTTCGTGCTATATAAAGTTCATTTTTCTCAGTCCAGCGTTTTTTGTGTTATTAGCTTGAGAATCGCACATGATAGGCGAAAATTGCCAATGTTGCATCTCAATTTTCTCAAAAATGCCATCTTCGATTTCCTTCATTATTTTTGAAAAGGTAACGTCATGTCTCTACTTTAGACCCCAAGTGAGACAATCTTTTATTTTTACCTGAAAGACGCGCAGTGATTTTTTTGGTCAGGCATGGTCCACGAGACTGCAGCCTTGCACACCCCACGTACGAGCACGCAACCTTCAACCTCTTCTTTGCAACAGGTCTCCCGCTGACGGAGAAATGAATGACCGCACTTCGTGAGCTTGTTGTAGTATCCCCAGAGCATTACTTTACGTTTACCCAATGGTATCCCAGTTCCGTCAGGCTCATTCAAACCGTGGGAGAGTACATGAGTTGTCTGTGCGCCATTGACGAGAAGCCCCAGTCCGCGAACATACCGACAAAGTAGTGAGAAGAAATGAAGCGCTTCGTGAAGATCTTTATCCAATGGTAACATCGTAGCTTTTGGTTCAGGTTGCCGCCAGTTCCCTGGGCAGTGTGAAATTCACATCCTTTTCATTGGTAAACGAACGTTGTGGAAGCTTCGAAAAACATAAAGTGTGGCCATTGCGAGACCCCTGCAGATGATAGCTGCCACTATTGGATTAGTATCATCCGAAAGCTTTACAGGACCTTTCACGTGATTTAAAGTGACTAGGTTCAAGCGCATTTTTCGTCCGCCTAGTATCGCAAAACCACGAGCGGTACGCGAAAATTTTGCATGTTCGATCTTAATTATTTCTAAAACGCCAGAATATTTTTCACGATTAATTTCACAGGGGCAGAATTATGCCTGTACTTTGCGCTGCTGGTAAGGTAGGTATCTTTTCTCTTTGTGATTGAGATGCTGGGCTACGTTACCGTGGAGCGATTTTTCCACACAAAGGCGCTCCTCGTATGTTTACGTGCGCGCTTTGCTTTGTAGTCTTTGCTTTGTAATTTATTGCCCAGACGTTGCATTCTGTACTTATGTTGCACTTATGGTACGTATGTTTATTTTTTCCTTTGAAGACGCAGGGCAATACTTTCGTAGGCGCCTTGAACTCGCTATTACGACTTTCATGGGAGTCGCACGCACGACGTGTGCGTATGCACGTGCGCATATTCACTATTCTTCCGCACATGTGCTTGAGGCAATGCCCATACGCACGCTATTTGGCTGTCGTGCGAGTTAATATTAGGAATGCAGAACTACGGCCACACGGGACAGAAAGTTACAACACGTGAGAATACAAATTTGTGGCCGCCTGGTTGCAGCCGTCTCTTAGCTTGGGCGCAATAAGTGATAGTTCCGAAGCTGTCCATGCTACCTTTAATTAGTTTTATGCCCCGTAGCGTTATTTCGAAACCACGACGAGTACTATATACAAAGCCCGTAATACAGCTGTGATGACAGTATGTTGCTGCTCTCAAGTATAACACGTTCGCCCTCAACGAGCTGTGTCAGTGCAACCGTGGGAATCAAAAATTTCCGACAGAACAACGCACAACTAAAATCCCTCGTTTCCAGTAGCCGTAGGTACCTTAAACCCTCGGTGTGGTCTTCAGTAATCCTTTTGGCATCCATGCGCTTGAACCCAGTCACTTTACATCATATGAAAGGTCATATCTAAACCTATCGGATGATGCTAATCCAATGGTTGCATCCATCACCTGCAGGGGTCTCGCAATGGGCACATTTTACGTTTTGCGAAACTTCCACAACATTCTTTTACCAATGAAAAGGATGTGACTTTCACACTGCTTGGGGGACTGGTGGCAACCTGAAACAAAAGCTACGATGTTACCACTGGATAAAGATCTTTACGAAGCGCATCGTTTCTTCTCACTCCTTTGTCGGTATGTTCGAGGACTTGGGCTTCTCGTCAAGGGCACACAAGCAACTCATGTACTCTCCCACGGTTTGAATGAGCCTGACGGAACTGGGAGACCATTGGTTAAACGTAAAGTCATGCTCTGGGGACACTACAACAAGCTCGCGCAGGGTGGTCATTCATTTCTCCGTCAGCGGGAGACCTGTAGCAAAGAAGAGGTTGAAGGTCGCGTGCTCGTAGGTGGGGCGCGCAAGGCCGCAGCCTCGTGGACCCTGTCTGACAAAAAATAATCACTGCGCGTCTCTCGGGTAAAAATAAAAGATTGTCTCACTTGACGTCTAAAGTAGAGGCATGACGCCACCTTTTCAAAATGCACCAAATCATTAAATCTGTTAAAAGTTTTATCTCACAGGTCTTGGGAGCAGATCACGAGACTTTACACCGGGTGTGTACCTCTGTGGTTCGGTCTAGGCTGGATTACGTGTGTATAGTTTATGCGTCAGCACGTCGTTCTGTCTTAAAACGCATAAACCCCGTACATCATCACGGACTACGGCTGCTGCTTAGTGCTTTCCGCACCTCGCCAGAAAAAAGCTGATATGTTGAAAGCAATGAGTGGTCTTGAAAAGACGACAAGCCTATCTTTCTATACTTTACGCACTCAGGGTGAGAAGTTACCCACTACACGCTGCTCCTTCGAGAGTTGGGGGCAGAACTTTTCAACAGCTTTTCTTGAACAAGCCTTCAGTTGTTCCTCCTCTTGCTATGCGTATCTCACAACAGGTTCAACTGTACTATTTTTGTGATTTCAACTGTGAGGTATCATAATCTACTAGACTTTTACCTCCATGGACACCACCCCCCAAGGTCTAACAGTTCCTTAGCAAGATACGAGAAAAATGATACCAACACGGCCGTATTGCAACAGGAGTTCGAACATCTGAGATAAAGTTTGGGAGAGCACACAGGTTTCTATACAGATGGATCCAAAACCAACACATGTGTATCGAGTGCCATGGTGACTTTGAGATGCACCAGGGCAATCCGTTTGAACTGGTACATCTCCATTTTTAGTGCTGAGGTTTACGGAATTATTGTGACACTGAATTTCATTTTACAGCACGACATCGTCTCATCAGTCATCTACACAGATTATTTGGGGCTATGCAGGCAATATGCAGGTCACATAAAAAAAAAAAAACTCCCCTGCTCACAGGGCGCGGTATCTTGCATCACAAATCATCAACACAAATACAGGTTGATATTCTGCTGGATAACCAGCCACGACGGGATACCGGGAAACAAGTGTGCTGACAGCGCAGCAGCCAAAGCAATAGACAACGACATCACACCGTTTGATATTCCTGCCCAGGACCTGATTCGGCTCCTGCGAAACTGTATAAACTCCGAGCGGCAGGAGTTTTGCCACATACAGTGAAACAATAAGCTCCACCTTGTCGAAAGGAACACTGAATGGCACGGGTATCCTCTTAAAAAACGGAATGCAGGAGATCCTGCGATGCAGACTGAGAATAGGGCTGACCTGAGCCTCTTAAGTGCACACACTGTGGTGAGCAGCCCTCTGTTGTCCATGTCCTCATCTCATGTCCTTTCTTTGAAAGCAAACGTCAGTGTTATTTTAGCAGGATTTAGAAGCACTTCATACCCCCTCATCAAGCCCTCTTGCTGGGTGATGAGCCACTCGTTCAGTTCGAGGCTGTTTTTAACTTCCTCCAGGACATTCGCTTCACTGATAAGTTGTGAATTTTGTACTTCTTAGTATTCCATTTTACAGGATTCACAATGTTTTGTTCTTAATGTCATTATGTTACTTTTACTTTCCCGTGTGCCCAAACTTGATCAGCCCGAACCTTGTTTTAATCAGGCCTGATCAAGAGAAATCCGAGGTCGGCCTCTTGCAGTAGGTTCCGGGATGGATCAGCCATTATCCTGCCTGAACAAAACCGGAATTTCCTGGATCCCAAAACACATAGGTTTTGATCAGGCTAGTACAAGCTGTACACTCTAAATCCGACACCCGATATGTACCGCATGAAAGAGGACCCGCACCTGGGCCAGGCGGTACACATGAGGTGCAGTCCTCAACCAGCAGGTACAGTCCGCGACCACTGCGAAATTCAAACGGTACAAGGGCTCCGAGACCCATCCGTACCGGCTAGGTACCTTTTAAGCGCGATCTATAGCAGCTGTACCTCATGTGTACCGCGTGTTTCCGGCGCATGAGTACGAACGCCTTCTCACGATATCCATGCGCTGCAAAAATATTTCGTGTGATTCCGAATACCAATCTATAAATTCCCTTATGCAGCAGTGCTGTAATGGATGAGCACTATCATTCTGTCAAAGAAGTGCAATAACTAGAACCCATGACCGTGAGGGATCGCATGTTTGGGAATAATTCGTTTCTTGCAACCGCTGCAAATCAGTTTGTTTTGAAACGTCGGGGCGCGAGGACGAGTCTACTCGGTCTTCGAAGAAATTCGTTCGACGCGTTCAAGATTGAAGTCATTTAAGGTGCGTATTATATCTCTAAAGTAATTATTCGTCTTCACGACGCATTTTCGTTCATCTTCGCTCTGATTCCCAGTGGTCCTGATCACCAGCAGGCTGGACACAACGACTGAGGGACGGAGACAACGAACTTTGTGCTTCATGCACGAACGTTGATGCGTGAATTAGAGGAGCCGAGAGTGCATTTTACACCTGGATTACACAAGCAAGTAGGCATGTTTTTCAGGCAAGCTATTTCGGTTGTTGGATTTTCTTTACATTGTATTTTCTCCTAGGTTACGTCAAGCGATGTCGTAAATGGGTGAGTCAATCGTCTACTGTGGTTGGTGTTACGTTCTGCGGAAGAAACGGAAGTTGGGGAAGAACAGCTATCCAAAGGTGTGGAAGAGATAAAGAAGCGTGACCACAGAGCAGCTGCAGTGGTGAAGGAGAGACGCAGTGGTCATCGTTCATCCATATACGTTGTGCCCCGTGTGTTCGGCGTTTGTGCATCATGACAACGCACGCTCGCGATGGTCAAGCATCAATCCTGAAATGGATATAATTTTCGAATAAAGGTATTTGTTTGTTATATTTATTGTGCAGCGTAGCTTCCTGGGGCTGTTAATATATCATTGAGGAGGGGAACCACCCCGACGGGTAGGCCTAAATCGCTGCTCGCTATCCGTTACATGTACCGCATGTGAGGGCGCATGTACCTCTTAATTTTAAGAGGTACATTTTTTTAAAAATGTACCTCTTGGCCAAGCGGTACTTAACCGTTACATATGCGTTACCTGATTTAGAGTGTAGTAAGGTTCAGTTCGCCCACCGAACGCGAACCTGGCATTAGTCGATGTGGATCGGGTTAACTCTAGGAGCGCCGGGCCCGGGTTGGGGTTTGAGCCTTTTTCTGTTCTTTCTTTTTTTTTTAACTCGTGTGGTACCCTTTAAAGGACTTCTGCAGAGGGAGAGGGATTTTGTAATGTTGAGTCGATAATGCTTGCGTGACCTCAAAATTCATAGCACTAAATTTAATTTTACTCTCATATTGATTTATCGATATGCCCACTGTTTTTGGCGTTCTGTGGCTTTTGTCACTTTTTCGCCAAAAGCCCCAATCAATCAATCAATCAATCAATCAATCAATCAATCAGTGCATTTGTTTAGTTACTCATGTTCTGATTAGACAGAGTTTATTTTGGCTCCCTTCTCATGTCATATCACTACAATGAGCTCAATTGCAGACAATAACCTCTGTAGGACAAGGAGCCATCTACCGAGAGATAATATTAATTAATAATTGGGGGGTTTACGTCGCGAGACAACTGAGATCATGAGCGACGCCACAGCGGTCGGTCTGTGGATTGCTTTTGCCCACCTGAGGGTTCTTTAACGTGCGATGAAAGCTCACCACACGACACCCCGTATTTAACGTCCCTCGCGGAAGACGGCATGTCTAAGCAACTTGTACCATGCCACCAAGTTGCTGGCGTCCTCGGCCGGGTTCGAACCCGCGATCTCGGGATCAGAAGGCAAACACGCTACCGACTGAGCCACCGAGGCCGGTCTCTACCGAGAGAAACATATCGTGCGAATCGAGAAATAAATTTGAAAAACTGACGAGGCGCCACCGTTCCGTGATTTAGTGAACTGTCGTTTCACCATAGACGATGATAAAGAACGACGCTTTTGTGCTATCTTGCGATCGCCACACAACCGTTTTGGTACCAGCATAATGACCCCGAAAGTACTTATCATTATGCTTTTGGTGTGCATGATAGGAGCCTCTAACTGCAAATCTTTCGGGGTGCGAGAAGGCCCATCATGGCCCCGGCATAGGGTTGTGTATAAGTGGGTTCCGCTTGAGCGCAGTATGTCACTACTGTCACTCTCTGCGGTATTGCTCATCTTATGTAAGATGTGTTTGCACGATGCGTGGTCGCATGTCTTACCCACGGGACCAATTATTTGTGTGTGATTTTCACATACAAATTGGTGGTGGTGGTGGTGGAGGCGGGAGGGAAAACCACCACTTCA
This sequence comes from Ornithodoros turicata, assembly GCF_037126465.1. Taxonomy (NCBI): domain Eukaryota; kingdom Metazoa; phylum Arthropoda; class Arachnida; order Ixodida; family Argasidae; genus Ornithodoros; species Ornithodoros turicata. The sequence goes on along the minus strand of NW_026999485.1, from coordinate 43,185 downwards.
GTTACTACATTTTCTGCTGTATTAATACATTATTTAGTTTTATTGCAGGGAACCAGTACTTCAGAAATGTATCGTTATATTAGTCATGTACTTTGATGTTATGAAGGTTTTTAAATGTACCTGCAGTATTACTTTTGAAAGATGCACGTGATGTCAATCTGACGGTGCACTCTGCTGGGAGTAAGCTTTTTTAAATATTATTTTAAGATGCCCTTTGAAAATGGTCGATATCAGCCCTCGGTAGCACAAACAGATCATACGAGTACCGATATGCTCTTTTTCTAGAAGGATTTTTCCAGTGAACTGCGAGAGGTGATGTACCCCTACAAGAGCACCTCATGTACAGGTTGTCCAGAACACGCGTTATTGAGTAATAATAATAATAATACGTCATAATATTATATTATTATTATTATTATTTCATTCACTTCGTTCAAATGATTATATTGATGCATTTATATGATTGATGATATGATATGATGATATATATGATTATGTTGATGTATATTTGGGCCATGATCAGATTTATATTGTAAAGGTCGTTAAGATGCTTGGTGTATATTTTCCCTAAGCCCTATCCTGGGAATGCCACATGTCCCATGTAAACGCAAAAATATCAAGGTCGATAGGACTTTTGAACCGTCTGCGTCATGTCTTACCTTTGAGGGTGAAATTACTTGTATACAATTCACTAATTTCTTCTGTCTTTCGCTATTGCATTTTAGTCTGGGGCACTGGAAGAGAGAGATAACTAGTTTACTGACCCTACAGAAACGGGCGGTTCGTATAATAGCCGATATTCCTTACGATACAGACACACAGCCTTTGTTTACCGCTTTCAAGATAATGAAGATAACCAGTATGTACAACTATCATATGTTCAAGTCCTTTCTAGTAGCCACACGACAAAATAATAATGATATGTTATCCGTGTTCACGTTACGACACTTGTCACAACGTAGTCGTCACTGTGACAAATGGATAATACCTAGGTTTAGGACTAACTACTGACATCAGTCTCTGTCTTACACCCTTCCGTACGGTTTGAACAGTTTTCACACCCAGAAGATATATATCAGTAACCTCTCTTTTTCTTCCTTAAGATCGCTGTTTATGTAATTTCATATTTCGGGATAGCAGTTCAATCTCTTGTTATTTTATACACAATGCCATTGTAGTATTCTGTCATGGTTGTGTTAGTTTTAAACGTCTATTCTTATGTCAAATAGCGTTCCGTATTTCGCACTACATAGCTGATTTTGTACATTTGCTGCATGACGTAGCGACGGTCATGTTAAAGGGGTAATACCCATGTCATGCAGCCTCGTACTTCTTTTTGGCTTCCCCCTGATTGTGTTTTTTTCTGTGGAAGCTGCAAAGCATCATTCATCGTTATGGTTAATTGACCGCTTGAGACAAGTAGACTCTCCCACCTGCTGTCAATGTGGTGCTCTTGAGGATTTGGAGCACATCCTTCTTCATCGCCCCCACTACCAACCTTCCCGAACCGCACTCTCCGAGTCTGTTAATCAGCTGAACTAGCCACTTCTCCCTATCGAAATTGATTGGTCCCATGCCCAATCCAGCCCAGCAAAGATCTGCGCTCAAAGCTCTTTTGCCATTTCTGGACACCATCGGACATCGATCGTTATTGTGGAGGGCTCATTATTTTATTCCCCACCTCTCCACCAGCAATGGGGTAGAGTATCGTCTCTGGCGATGAACCTCCCTACTTTCCATTTCAAAATAAAGTTGTTGTTGCTGACCTGTTTCGTACCAATTTTGCCTCTACACTCTTAAAAATAAGGTTGATAAAAACTTAGTAAACTGCTCCTTTTACAACCTTCACAACTCTGTTACTACCTTTGTATTGCAGTTACTAGCTTTTTACAACCCTATGCGTGCTTCCAAGTAGTAACCCAACCAACACATTTCGTACGTAGATCATCCCGTTTTCATCGCTGCCGCCGCATCGGCGTGAGATGATCCACGGATCATTTCTGAGATCTACGATTGTGACCATAAAGAATCCCCTTGCAGTCGTCCGCTTGCGGCCAGCATGCGAAGATGAAGCGGCCGAATACGCAAATGCGGATACTTAAAATAGGTATCTGCCAACTAAAACTTGGTCAATTACAGTCACAGTTAACAGGTTGTTGTTTTAAGAATTTTAATTTCAGTCATGCCGCATAACTATGCTTTCCCGCGCGTTAAAGAAATACGAATCTAACGCTGCATTAGTGTGGCTGCTGTTTCTCATGCAAAGCCGAGAGCCAGCGCGCGTCTTTTGTTTTCCGTTCGGTGCAACAGAGTGGTGTGTATATTCTGTGTGACTTTGAGCGATCGGTACGACTCTGGACCGGTATGCCAAATAACGGCAAGTAATATTACACTTTATTGCGTGAGAGTTCATCTGATACAGGATGTAGCTATGGACTACATGCGAATAATCGAAAACCACGTGGAAGACGCCTCGGACTATCCAAAGGCAGCTTGACGCCCGCGTTAATGAGAGTCTGCAGGCAATTGCTTGTAGGAATACGTGCCGATTATTACATGTCGAGGGAGGCAGTTCAAGGGCTATCTCTGTGGATGCCCTCGCAACTGATAGCTCAGCCTGTTGGACACATGAAGCGTCGCGTAGCTGTGTTCGAGAGCGAAACTTGCACCCACTCTACAGATCTTGAAATTCCGTGCTCACTTCTCGGTGTTAGAAATAATGAAAGGGTTGAGAGTGCACTATCAGAACCCCAAAGCGAATTCGGATTTTCGTGCGTTGAAAGCTCTAGTGCTCACCACAGCAGCGTACACTCAGAAGACGCCACGCCGTTCGTCGATCAGCTTCGCAGGTGGAGCATGGAGTCGTCATTGTCACACGAGGCAGTTACGTCTCTTCTCACGCTGCTACGCTCTCATTCGTGTTTTGCTGACATGCCGGCATGCGCGAGAACACTGTTGGGGACTCCGAGAAGTACCAACAAGATTTCACCAATGGGATCAGGCAAATACTGCAACTTTGGAATAGCCAGCGGCGTGAAACATTGCTTAAGGAACGAAACTGCCTTTCCAGAGGTGATCACCTTGAATGTGAATATCGATGGGCTGCCACTCACGAAAAGTACCCGCGATCAATTTTGGCCCATTCTATGCAAAGCAGCGAATTCCCGTGGTTTGCCTCCGTATCCGGTTGGCGTATTTTATGGAAAAACAAGCCCGAAGATGTGAATCTGTTTCCGCAGCCATTCATCTTCGAATTGAATGACCTGTTTTGCAATGGCATAGGAATCGGCAACAGGATTCTACCAGTTAGGTTAGGAGCCATAGTGTGTGATGCTCCCGCGAAGTCGTATCTTGTGTGTGAAAGGACATACAGGATATTACAGCTGGGTACTGTACTTCGGGGATATTTTCAGAGTTTGGCAGAGCCTTCACGACAGCTCGCAGAGCAGCGAACAGGAAGAGGACGATGTGCAGGAGTGTAGGGTCGGCATCCTCTTCGCGCGTCTCTGATGGGAAAGGGTTGGGTTGCGTGAATGTGACTGGCTTATCAGGCTGCTTCGACTTGGGAGTGTTGAGGGCTAGTGCATACGAAGGCTTCGTATCGGCCTGAGCGGTGGAACGAGGCTTGGATGAACGTGGCGTTGGCTTTGGAGGGAGTAAAGGGGAAAAGTGCGCCCTTGTTGGTGATGTCATGGTAGGAGCCCTACTGAGGCTGCCTAATTTGACCTGCTTCTGAGAACGAGGGGGAGGCTGTTCGCTGTTTATGAGTTTGGGGTTGGTTTGGAAGCGCCCAAAGCTGAACCCTGGGAGCGCCAGATATGGTAGTGGTTTTGACTGTTTGTAGCACTGCGAGTCGGCGTGGGCAACAGGAGTAAGCGGCGGAGTGAGCGCCAGTACAGTTGGCGCATTTCGGTTCGCGTCTTGTAGTACAGTCAGCGTGGGCGTGCGGACCAGAGCACGTTCTGCAGCGAATGGGGCCACGACAGTGTTTAGATACATGTCGAAAACGCTGACAGCGAAAGCATTGCGTTACTTCGAAGTGTTGGGTAACCTTAGGCGTGTAAAATCCAATGTCGACGGTATCCGGGAGCTCCACCTCTGTAGAGAAGGTCAGGATGACCCTGTCTGTGGCAATTTTCGTTGTTGTGCCATCGTCAAGACGGCGAGTCAAGTATTGACGGTGGACAGCGGTAACGCCAGCAGCGGCGAGGCAAGCGTGGATCTGGTCCTCAGAATGATGCTTGTGAACACCCGCGATTCTGCCGACGTTCCGGGAGTACGAGGAAGGGACCGTGGCAGTGACTTGAATGCCACATATATTAGTGACCTGAAGGAGCGATGTGCCAGCTGCCTGGGAGCCGACGGTTACAGTCAGGCTGCCATCCCTCCCGAGGCGATGGCTTTTGATACGCTCTTGAGCTGAGACGAGAATAGCGGTGGCGAGGTCATTTGGATTGACACGGGAGAGTGACTCGCCCGAGTTGTTGGGGCGGAAGGTGATGGGAATGCCCATTATCCTGTTTTTCTTGTAGGACACTGTCGGGAACGGGGTGTCGTCGTCGATGTTGTCATTGTTGTCATCATTATTGACAATTGTGTTGCGGTCATGGCTGCTGTCCCGGGACGGGCAGCTTGAAGCAACAGATTGGTTGTCGTCATCTGTTTTCCGCTTTTTGGCACGGAGTTGCAGGGACTCACCCTTCCCATCCAGCGGAGGATGGTTGGTAGCGGCTGCCTGTTCAACGTTAACAGCAGTGAAGTCCATTGCTGGCGACCGGCGAAGCAGTGCGAGAAGGCGTCGCAGCTCCTGATCCGGGAGTAGCACTACTTCGCCTATTCAAAGGAAGGCACTAGTATCGTAAGAAACCCCAAAAAGAATAGGTAGGCTTAGAATAGAAGACAGGTGAAATTCTGCGACTGAACTGCAGAATCGACGAAGCTGTCTTGGCGTCGAATCACTGCGGGCTGGCTAGATGCCCGCCGAGCCAGTCTTCAGTGGAAGTTGGCCCACGACGTTCTTCCTCTTCGCGAGCGACTACACCGTTTTCACATCTCTCGCTCTGACGGTTGCCCGTCTCGCGGGATGTGTGAAACCGCTGAGCACTGTTTCAGGCGTTGTCGTGTTCCTCTTTTGCTGTGGCGCAGAGTAACCCAGATATTTCAGCTGTCGACTGTCGCCTGGGCCACCATACAGTTCCTGGAACCGTTGCCTGTTCCGCGCGTTCAGCGTAAACAATTGGCTTTATTAATTACCGAGATCAACATTCAGATTTGGATCCGTCGTTGCCAGCTGGCTTTCGGTGGCCCAGACTTCGGAGACGCAGCTATATTTCAGGCTGTCAGGGCAGGGCTTCGTAGCCACATTGTCCGTGAGCAAGCACTGTATGGTCTTGTGGAGTGCTCTCGCCGGTGGCTGACGTCTACTCGTCTTTTCCGCCACGTTCAGGGTGAGTGGAAAATCGTGTTCTAGCCAGCTCGCTAGGACCGTACTGCACTCTGCAGCGGCTCTCCCGTGTTTGGATTGTTCGCTTGGTATGGTCAGTACGAAAAGCAAACTCTCCTAGAGAGTGTTGTTATCTAGCTTGTAGGAGTGTAATGTAAAGTTGGTGTCTGTCCAAAGGGGACTACCTCCATAGGTAGCTCTCCTGCTTGATGACAATACACATACAAGGTGCGCAGTTCTCTGCGTTATAGTATTGAAAGCTACTGACAATTACTATAGAGTCTTATTCTATTCAAAATCTAAACAGTTACAACTTGAAACTGGAAAAGAAAGGCGTTCAGTATGGATCTCATGCGCGTACTACTTTTTCCGCAAAATAGCACGCGAGCAATAACGAATATTCCGGGCGCGAGTGAATATCCGGAGCTATAGTTCCGGAATCTTAGGGAGGTGCGCTATGGATTAGCTTCGTCTTCCTCGAATAGTACTTTGGTTTGAGCCACGCGGCGTCGGGTCAGCAGCCCGCGTGGCACACTGGTTAGCGTGCTTGCCAGGTCACTTCGTGACTGGGAGATACCCGGGTTCGAATCGCGTCATATCACTGCAGTCCAGTTGTTGATGTTTGCACCTGCTGAAGATGTTGACGTCATACCGATGGGCTTTGAACTACGCAAACGAATTTCGCGAAATGTAGTTCCACAGAAACAAACGGAGCACTACTCCTCACAGCTGATTGTGAAGCCTGTGTATTGGCTGGGAATTTGAAACGTCATGTTGGGAGCTCGACCGACTGATTGGACGGCAAAAGGCTACGTGACCATGTGACGTATGCGTGGCGGAGAGACGCGCGCTGGTTACCCATCTCTGAAAGCATGTATATGGGTCACTGAGCTGGCAGTAGCCGAATGTATATTTGAGTATTATGACCTGCGTTCTTTCGTGGGGTACCATTATTCGTGAAATGCTTCGCGGCATGTTTGCCGACCCATTAAGGAAGTCACATGGTGTACTATTTTTGAAATCGCATGTTGGCAAGCTTTTGCTTATCCCATCCTACGATTGGCAATACGACAGTACGTATGTAGCTTGTGGGATTGTAAAGTGCAGTTAGTGTAAACGCAAAGGGGGCTACCTCCATAGGTGGTTCCCCTGCTTGATGACAAAACGCCAGGGCTCAAAACCGGAATCGAAACGTAACCGAAAACCGCAAAAAAGTTTATTTTTTTGCCGAACCGAACCCGAACCGTAGACATTTTTTCTCTCCCATTGAACGAACCGGAACTGAACGAAAAAAATTTGATGCGGTAACGGGTTCTGTAGATGATAAGGACGCCTATACCTTCCCACTCCACTGCCGCACACCGGCTCCCTGCATCGATCGGGATCTTGTCGAATTCATAGAGCGGACAAATTGATAACCAAGAAGTGGTCAGACCATGCACCTCCTACATCCTCACTCCCCAAGGTTCATGACATTCCTGTACATTATTGTCACTCGAGATGTAAAAAAAGAAAAGAAGAAGAGAAAAACAAAAAATATGTGCAACACGACAGCTACACGTTGCATTGTCGCCTCGGCTGCTTGCATTGATTCTGTGTCACGCTGTGAAGACGACGTAAATTTTAATAGTTCACAATGTGCTGGCGCGTGGTCGAGACATAGAGCATGGAGGAAGGGAACACAGGAGGGCCCTCTCGCACTCTTTTAAATGGGGAGCAACTTGTTGGCCAAAGGCCAAAGCGGATCTACGAAGAAGGGCATACCCCGAGCAGTTTATCTGTGATACATACTGCCGAATGATGAATACACGCCCGGAACCGGCGGAAAGTAGTCAAGAAAGACCCATGTACGTTACCATGCTCAACCTGAAGGGTATGTCAGACCCAATCAGACGGGTGCTCTCTCACGTGAACATTAAAACTGCATTTACTGCACTGCACTGAGGAACGTACTTACCCACCCCACGGACAGAACGCCACCGTAAGAAGAACGAGGCGTTGTATACAAGGTATCTTGTCGAGATTGCCCTGCCGTGTATATCGGAGAAACAGGGAAGGGACATGAACAAGGATGAAGGAACACAAGAAAGATATCGAGAAATCAGCAACAAACCCAACAGAACTGTGTGAACACGCGCGCAAAACACGGCATGTGTTAGACCTGGACAACCCATGCATTCTGGCGAAAGAGAACAAATGAGGGTGAGGAGACAGCTGGAGCCATGGCACATAGGGAAAACAAAAGAAGCTATCAATCGACAAGCAGGCCCCCTCCCAGAATGCTACGCTCCTCTTCTACTTAAATACCCGGTGGCGACGAGGACAGCGTCATTCTGATGATGGGACTCGAATGGGACCCGAAACGTTAACTGTATGTTTGTTGAAAGTCGGTGCGTTTCAAAGTATTAAAGATTGAGGAAACAGCGGCAAAAAGTTCATTTTGCTTGAGCGGCCCTTAGTATGCAATCTCCATTTGTTTCACTGGGAGTGGGGACTCCGGGCTAACCACCGGCTCGTTGGATGATGCCTCTTGATAAAGGGCCGCCCAATGCTCACGCATTGCAGCTCGAATGTCATCAGGTTGTGTATGAAGTGAGACGTCAGTTGAACGGGCAACGGCGATGGTTTTACGGCCACACAGCGGCAGAGGAGTAAGCGGGAGCAGTATGCTTCCCGACACCAGCGTTCGACGTTTCGTTGTGCTGCGAAACTGCGCCGGGAGCGCATTCTCATCGCCCTCAGGAGCTTCTGCACATAAGGGATATGAGATGCAGTGCCACGTCTGCGAGAGCCAGGGTGGCGTAGAATAGCTAAGACCTGCCTGACTGCGTATCTACACTCCCGATGTGCACTCGCGCCGTGAACCCCAACATCGAAAGCGATCAGCGGCTCCCAGGTTCAAAGCCTCCCAGAGATCGGACCCAAAATACCGAACATTGTTCCGACAGCCGATCTTGCATGTCTTCTTTAATTTCCTGGTCAAAGCACGTTCCTGGTCAAAGCAAAGACACGTTCAGTCGCCAAAGGCAGCGATCGGTGCGAAAATTCTTAAGCCCTGACAAAGATAAAACGACTCCATGATTATCAGTGAGGTCCCCGACCGGTTTCGTGTTGCACTCAGAGACAGAATTCAGCATTCCCGGAAGACCAAGAAGACGAAGTGGCCAGAGCACAGACACTATGCCAGGTGATGTAGCGGGCATGTGGAAGGAAGAAGTGGAAATTGCTGTGGGCTCTGGGTAGAGTACAGAGTACACGTCTTGAACCTCTAATAAAGAGGAACAGGGGCAAAATGGGTAAAACAGGAAAGTTGCACTATCCTGGCAGGCCACGAGTCAGCCTGCAACAGTTTCCCCCACTTGGTGGCCTATCGCCCTTTACGCTGCTCAAAACATTTTTTTGAATCATGAGCTTAGCTGCCTTCTAGCGACAGACTTCTAGCGACTTCAAAAATTAGCTTCGGGCTTCGATGTGGTGTATCCGGTCACCCTTGCTTGCGCTTGCACCGCAGAGAGTGCAAGACGGTGCAGATACAACGAAGAATAGTTTGTGTTGGCCCGTGGACAGCGGCAATGCGACACAACTACCGCACGCCATTGCTCAAGCCAATTAGTTCAACCGGTACTATCGTCGTCCTAGCGTGAGGTTACCCACATCTGCGCGCTGGACTGGTTCGTTATAGTTAGTCACGACCTCTTCTTAAAGTTGAGAGCTCAGCTTCATGACTGTAATGGATTTTTCGGTAGGTTTGTCAATAACTACAGTCCTGTATTTACTAGCAAGAAATGAAGAGACAACTGCTCAGACACATCCAACAAAAACTCCGCATCGCAGCCTGGACACTTCACCTAGATCTAGGATGTCGGCCAAAGCATGACTAGCTACACTGCATGAGACTTGTTGTGAAGTACTATTCGCAGGTTCTGATGGTCCGTTCAGAAGAAGAGGTTCACTTGGCGAACTCTCTTCTATACCAAGAGCAGGACAAGGACATTACTAGCCTCCGAAGGAAAATATCGCGGCTGCAGACAGTGCTGAGAAGAATGGAGGACCGATATACAAAGTCTATCAAGTGCATCTGTACAGTCAGTGCGCAAAACTTTTCCAGGAGTGAGCCTTGCTGTTAGAATGTTTTGATGTTGCGAGAACCTATTGTTGAGCCTATTTGGGAACATTCCATATCTGGCAACGGCTGCATATTTTGTCTTCCAAATTTATATTTGCGTATATCTCCACATAATAAACGTTTCTTCAAAAACACGTTGTTGTACACTTATTGGAAAGGAGGGCGGGCACTAAAGGGTTAAGATACAGGTCGTTGGGAAAACAATTTACTGAGATGTGTTTACTGCGAAACAGTTAGGGTGTGCACTGCACCCATGCAACCCCAGCATCTGCTTCATGGGAGTGCAAGCTGTTTACAACCGTGCACTTTAATGTAACAAGCCAAATAAGCTGAGTAACAGAGAAAAGTTTCCTGGTTGTTTCTCCACTATGGTCGTGTAAAGATATTCGCTTGACACACCTACATTTTTCTATGATGCACCGCTGTACCGCTTTCATAATGTATTCTCCCCTTTTGTGCCTAGCGTGTAGGTGGATTTTGCCCACTATCTGTCACTGGATGCACCATGTATAATCTTTACTCCGCATCGTCATGCGACCGCTATCCCAGTAGCTGCTACTTCAACGTGGTATATAACCTTATGCTCTGTAGGCCCAGTATAAGCAGTTTCATAATTCCGCTGTGGCTGACATACACATGTGGATATCTGGACCACATGGGAATTGTATGGGACACGTTTATACGGGATTGTTGGATACGTACGTTCTCGTATGGGCCATACGGGCCATATGAGCGCCCCATATAGCCTATATAACCCATATGTCCAAATGACACATATGCCCCATGTTCAATAATGACGTATATATGGGTCCCGTATATATTCGATATGTCTTTTTGTTTTTGTTATTACACTACACAAGTAATTTTGCGTCGTTGGGACGCGCACATCTTGCAAGCCTCAAAATCAATAGTGTAGGAACATGTCTTTGGTCACTCGGAGTCGAGCAACTCAAGATGGGCGTAACCTTCATCCAGTGTCACATTTATAAGCGGACGCTCTCAGAAATAAATAATACTGCCATGGTCACGGTGGTATGGAAAAAAAGTACGAAATGAGTAACTAAAAATGATCACGTTCTCATCGTCGTGCTATGGTGGAGTATAATCATGCGATGATGGCATGGAGTCACGGCGACTGGGACGAGGTAAGGAAGGGATGCGCCCTCGAGATTCGTCATTGTGCCGTCTTTCCACACTTGGCAATTGATTTCGACTACCAAGAGCACAAAATGCCGCCTATCCCGCTGCGAGACAGGGAGGGGGTACAGACCACGAACTGTGCTCCACTCAACATCCGTCAGGCTATAGAGGCCTGCTACACGATGCCACAGGGCACCCGGCAACAAACATAAACTGAAAGCATGTCCTGCTGACTCCCTGTACTCGCAGAAGGGACAGCTGGGTGACGTTATACCAAAACGGGAAAACCGCTCACGCAGCGGCACGACGTCATGCGCTAAGCGCCACTGAAGACTGGCCCGATGGGTGTCCAGCCAGCCAGCAGTGGTCGTACGCCACGCTATGTGGCGCTGAATACGCGTCGAGTGCGGGGGTGGCCGATTAAGCGCATGAAGTGCCATGTAAAGCCGCCGCACAGGCCATGATGTTATGTCATTATCATGGCAAGAAGCTGGCAGGCTGCGCATTGCCACGACGTATGCCTTCAGGCATTTGGAATGCCCACCACAAGGGACACCCAGGTTTTTGCGGAGCACGACTTAGCAGCATGGCCTCACCCACACCTACGGCAGGGTTTCTCACAGGGCCCATGGCCTACTTCTCCACACCTAGAGCACACAGGCACCGTGCTAGACCTTTTAAAATGTCCTGACCGCCCACACCTAAAGAAGTTCTACGCATGCATGGGAAGCGAAATATAAGTCGCCTACCCCAAACGCGGATGAAGTTTGGCACCGGAGGCTTCATTTCCATGATCGCACGGCGGTTCCCGGTCTCTATGAAATTGAGTTTCGGATGGTCATATATCTCGCGGACAATGTCCTTTACTGTGCCATACTGACCCAGCGCTCAAAACAATGTGCGCGTTATCCATACCAACAGGTGCCTTACACACCCTAACTACGGTGAGGTTGGCTTCCAAAGAAACCAAAGGAATGGCAACAACAGTTACATCTACAGAGGCCAAACTTTTAGGGTTGCAGCCCCCTGGAGAGACATAGCCTTAAGCTCAAAATCTGACTCATTCTGGTGCTGAAAAGATCGAACACCGCCACCAGGAGCCTTCTTCACCAGAGAGAGAAGGAATTCCATGCGTGATACTGCCAACGGCAGTGTTACAAGAAAATCGAGTGGCCGGCTGGCCATGGCACACACACACACGCGCGCTAGAAGAATGACACTAGCCCATGATCACAAATACACAAAGCAAAACACACACAGATATATAGATATTTACAGAAAATCAGTACATCACTCACAAAAGCTTCGTCGTCGTCGTACTAGAATTCTCAAAAACAGAGAGTTATAAAACTTCGCATTGTCAACTGTAGGACGGGACAAGCGTAAGCTTGCCCACGTCACGCATCAAAAATAAAGCGCCACCTGCGGCAAAGAAACACAGAGTTATAAAACGTTTTAAAACCAGAGAGTGCATTAGCATCAAATGGCATCGTTGGCATCTTTTTAAAACCAACATCGAAACTGTTACCGCGGCCATCACCGCAAACGCGAACTTCGAACCTGGCGACTGCTGCATACCATCAGTGCCAGTTATCCAACTTTGCTGGTGTGGTGGACGCATTTAGAATAACAATGTTCGCAGCAGCGATGTCCCTGCTGCTCCCCTAGTAGTATCCGATGACGACGACGCCGGAGTTAACTGGTGCTGATGGCCCCCTTTTGTGAAACGTTGTATCGAGCCAGAAAGGCTTCCTTTGCCCTAACGATGTTAATCAAACTGTTGGGAAGATCAGATGCAAATGACATAAATTATCAATGGCAGTAATTTGGGATAATCATGGAGCTATTTTAAACCTGGCCAGCGTCAGCATATTTTTAAGAAAATTATTTTTCAGAAGAAAGGTCTCGGAAAGGTCCAAGAAAGATCCAAAAATGAAACCCCGGAAACATGCATATTTGCTTGAAAAAATAAGAAGGCCGACCTCAGGGGCCGGCTTGCTGTGGCATCTCAAACATGCTTTAAACCAGAGCGCCAAACGGAAACGGAATTAACAGTAATTTTTAGCTGGAACTCAACCGGAACTGAACCGTAATTAACCCATATAAAACCCACATAAACTTCCCCCTACTGAACCCATATAAAAACTTCGGTTAACTGTTTGCGATACCGGTCGAAAAACAGAAATAAATAAATAAAAGCCTAACTAAGCTATCTTGCATCATTTTTAGTGGCTACCTATAATGTTGTAGCATATTAGGATCTCGAACCTGGTCAGAACCGGTTTACACCCTCTGAACCGGTTCGAGGTACCCGAAAAGTACGTCGAGCTCCCTTTCACCCGGAAGATTATGAGACTATGGGAAATTTCCCTCTTTGGGTTGGTGCAAAGAAGCTCAAGCCTGTCCGTTCCCATCGCTTCCTCTGTGTGGTCATGGACTCGGACCTGCGCTGGGCTCGTCACATTAATCGCCTTGAGTGCAGCAATGGCACCCTGCTACTGAACATCTTTCTGGCTTAGGATGGGGCTGTGATCAGCGCTCCCTTCTAGCCTTTCACGCGACTTTGGTGAGGGCGACTGTGCCTTACAGTCCTCCAATCTTGCACAGGACATCCACCACATCATTAAATACCCTTCGGACCCTGTTTGCCAGAAGCCATCGCCGCTGCCTTCGAGTTCCAAGAGTTGTTGAAACACGACGAATCCTGGCTGAAGCTTGTGAACCCCCGGTGGAGGTCCTTTATGAGCGTGAAACGGATTGACATTACCTATGTTTGCGTGCGCACATTCCCCGTCACCGACTCCTCGGGAATATTCGAAACCGTCCTGAAAGTGACTTCCATCCCGTACCGCAGAGGACACGCCGAGCTCGCACTGGCTTCATCGCTAAGGACGTCACACTGTCAGATGCCCCCTGGTCTCTGCCTGTGCCACCCACCTTCGGGCCGTCTTCCGGACCACCAGGAACGAAGAGGTCAGGTCCCTCCTCAAGTCCTTCGAGCCCATGCTCTAGTAGACGCCAAGTGTTCTACCTCTGCAACAGCGTACACCGATGGCGTATCTCAACATGGAAAGTCCACCTCGGCATTCATCATCCCATCCGAAGGCGTAGTGGAAGGACGTCATCTTTCGCATCAGACCTCATCCACATCAGCAGAACTCTATGTCATACTTTTCTTCCAGCATCACATCGTTGATCTTACCCCATAGGGATGGGTCGTGTGTTCAAGAAAAGACCAAGAGACCAGTTCGACCTTACTCATAGCTTTTACCTCGTCATGCTAGCTATAGTCAGCATATAGGGTAGCAATGAAACCCCCAGAACTAACTACCAATCGTAGAGTTCCACGCGTTATAAAGTACATACACTTTCCCTTCATCGTTCTCGTCTTCTACGACTGCGATAAAAAAAGAAACACGAAATTAATCCGCATCGTGTCCGCATCATGTCCGCATTAATCGTGTCCACTGACTCTACATCTGCGCCGAAAGCAATTGACAATTCTGGCATCTGAGCGTCATCCGCACCGTTGGTCATGGATGTGTTAATGGCGTACAACCTTGTCTACGAAACATGGAACACGCTGGTTTTCCAATGGGTTCCAGCCCATTACGGTCAGGAACTGAATGAACAGGCCGACAGCGGCCGCAGATCCAGCTCTCTCGTCTCGGAACGGACGCGTATTACGCTGCTGAGAGGAGATTGTCATTCCGTACTTTGACGCGACTCCGCTGGCTTCCCGCCAATGCACCGCTGACATTCTAGCCCCAGGCATGCTGAGCAGAGTTGATTAAGCGCTCGCTTTCCGAATGCCTCGACATAACACCGACTCGATGAGGCCTTTACAACTCAGTGGCGTTACCGTTTGAGACAAGTTGACTTTCCCCAATGCGTCAGAGCGGTGCTGTAGAAGATCTAGATCACATTCTTCTCCATTGCCCACACTACCAACCTTCCCGAACCGTACTCTCCAGATCTCTTAGCGAGCTGGTCTCTCGCCCCCTCTCTCACAAAATTGCTTGGTTCTGGTCACATCCAGCACACCAACGGTCTGCCCTCAAAGCTCTCTTCACCTTTCTGGATGCTATAGAACTTTGATCGGTATCGTAAAGGGGCTTATTATTTTCATTCACGCGTCACCACCAGTACCTCCCCTGGCGATGAAACACCCTATTCATCCTTATAATGAAGTTGTTGTTGTTGTTCGAACCGATATATGTTAACTCCGGAGCAGAACCGGAATTGAACCTTTATGGTAGAACCCGAACCCAAAACAAACCGAAAGCCCTTTCGGTTCGACGCTCTGCTTCAAACATATTCTGAATACCAACTCTCGCACAGGGACTAAGGCTTCGCCTCTGCCGCCCCCCAGCGGTACGCGATGACAACGACACTTGAGTTTCGAAAAGTGAAATATCAATGTTGACTATAGCGATATGAGAGGTGTTCAATCTATATTGTGCCAGAATATGAACTATCGTCGTGGAAGTATGTTGGGACGCCTGCGGCTTTCGGTGTACGGCGTCTGATTGTGCATGTCTTCTGGAATTTTATTGTAACAGGAGCTACGTCTACATCTTTTAGTCTGTTAGTAGGGTCGGAGCGGAAATAACGAGTGAGACAGAAACAGCGGCAGCTACTTATGTCCAGTGTTGTAGACAGTATGTGAGTAAGAGTTGTCAGTTTGTGGGTTCGAGCCTCAGAACTCAGTACTCAGTAGTGTGTTGGTTGAGAAACAGGGTAGCAAACAGGAAACATGAACGGGCAGAGGACGCGTCTTCTCTCCGTCCGTGTTGAGTAGCTTTTGTTACCATGAGCCTCCGAGCAATTACTTTCCACTGGGTGAGAGTGTTTGAGTAATATCAATGACATTTTCTTATGTATTCTTGCATCTCGTAGTATTCCATACTTTCTTTGTATCATTTTAGATGGTTAAGTGCAAGTGTCCTGTGATTCATTTGACTTTCAGAAATGATTGAGGAAAGTGCAAAAGTTTTGGGTGCCGTTTCCATGCTCACTGTCACTGTATCAGTGTATTCGTAACTCTGGGATATCTCTAACAAACTTTGACATTTTTTAACTCGTTTATCTGTAATTGTAACTCAAATACTTTTCGAATAAACTTTAATGGTCCTGCTTATGTGTCTCTTGCTACAGAATTGATCGAGTCGCTTGCGAATAGGCAGACAATGTATACCACTGCAGTTCTTGCACTATACAGTGCTTCGAATGTATGGTGATTCCAGTTTTGGGTGCCGCTATCAGTTGAACATGATGGGAATTGATGTTCTGAGGCTGGAACACATAGAAAGGACAAACACTTACAAAGCCTCATTTCCTAATAGTTAATTATGAACAAGGAACAAACAAGTGCATGTCGTGCGATACCTTGTGTGGTGCGGGCCTGGGCCTCTTTTCTCTCTCCTCTCTTCTCCTGTCCGAAAGTAATGTCGATATCTGTTTCCTCCGCTGCTTCCGGCAAAATTCCTATGGGCCCTCTTGGAATAGCAGTCCCGAGCTATGTTTTCCGCATTGATAGCAGTTGAAGGAGCGTTCTTTCCGGTCCAGCGGCTTGTTCGGAGCAAGTCTGGCTTTACAAGCCACATCTTGCGCAGAAGTTCCACGGCGCGCCTCTTCCTGCAGCAGGGCATGCTTCACCCTTTTTGGGGTAATACCCGACATGGGGCAGGCGTCGAAACTTCTTGCCACTCCATGGTGCGGCCGTGGCAAGCCTTGCAGGGCAATGGAAGCAATTTAGGCATTCTCGAAAGTGTCAATTCACTTTCTTCTTCACAGAGTCTGCACAATTGCTCTGAGAGCTTCTGTGTCCCGCTTGTCCCAAAGGGCTCTCGCTTCTGTTGCTTCCGGTGGGTTGTCTTGAATGACCGTCCAAAGTCCACGCGCCTTCAAGAACGAGGTTATTTTGAACTTCCACGTCGGATAGTTTGTGCCGTCCAACTTCTCGGTGAAGGTCGTGAAGGTCTGCACTGGAACCGCCATACCCACTAATGAAATTTCTGACACCGACTTCTCACGTTCTCTCCGACAAAGAGGCCCTCCTTCCTGGACAGTTCCGAAACGAGAGCTTCCTGGGCTCATAACCTATGTTGAGCTGTACCTTTGTTTCGGTTTACCGCAGCTGGTGCCCTGGCATTCCAGCAGGCGAGAGTGCAGAACAACCCCGTCCACATCGTCGCTTAGCGGTGCAAAAAAGATCGCGCTGCCGCAACTGCAGCTCGGTTTTATTTCCCCATAGAAAACGAAGTTATGTAGAATATATACACCGTTGCCAACGTGGCTACCAACAGAAGTCACCTCAAGTTCCCTGAAGATATCCAGTGTCATCTAAAGTCACCCGAAGACGTCGGAGGCCTGTTGAGGTCATGTGAGGGCGTCTGGAGCCATCACAAGTCTTCGGAAGATGTCTGAGGTTACCTGAAGTCACTCGCGGTCACTTTAAGACACCCGGAGTCATCTGAAGACGTCGGCAGTCATCGGAAGTCACCTGAAGACGTGTGGAACCATTTGAAGTCGAGTGAAAACGTCTCAGATCACCTGAAGTCACTTGAAATCACCTCAAGGCATCTGCTGTCACCTGAAGTTGCCTAAGGTCGCGTAAATCTACCTGAAGATGTTAGTGGTCACCTAAAGTTACTTGGTCACAGTTGGAGTCGCCTGAACGTGTCTGGAAACACCTGAAACCACCTGAAAACGTCTCAAGCTACCAGTAGTCACCTGAGGACATCGGTGTTCACCTGAAGTCACTTGAAAATGTGAAGAGTCACCTAAAGGTACTGAACTCACCTGAAGAGGTCAGGTGCCACCTGCAGTCGCCTGAAGACCTGTATGAGGCCATCCGAAGCCACCCGAATACAGTTGGAGCCATCTGAAGACGTCAGCAGTCACCTGAAGTCACCTGCAGCCACATGGAGACGTCCCAAGTCTCTTGAAGTCACCTGAAGACATCTGGAGCCAACTGAAGTCGCCTGAAGACGTCCGAAGTCATCTCAAATCACTTGAAGTCACCAGAAGATATCTGGAGTCATCTGCAGACGTCGGTAGTCACGTGAAGTTACCTGAAGACATCCAATGTCACCTAGAGCCACCTGAAGACGTCTGAAGCCTGTGGAAGTCGTCTGAGGATGTCTGGAGCCGTCACAAGTGTTCGCAAGACGTCTGAGGTCACCTGAAGTCACGGTCACTTCAAGGCACCTGGAGTCACCAGAAGACGTCTGAAATCATCTGAAGTCACCTGAAAACTTTTAGAGCCATTTGAACTCGACTGAAAACTCTAAGGTCACCTGAAGTCACTTGAAATCACCTCGAGGCATCCGCTGTCACCTGAGTCGCCTAAAGTCGCGTAAAGCTACCTGAAGATGTCAGGGGTCACCTAAAGTTACTTGGTCCCAGCTGGAGTCGCCTGAACGTGTCTGGAGTCACCTGAAACCACCTGAAAACGTCTCACCCGTGATCACCCATAGTAGTCACCTGAGGTTGCCTGAAGACATCCAATGTCACCTAGAGCCACCTGAAGACGTCTGAAGTCTGTGGAAGTTATCTGAGGACGTCTGGAGCCATCACAGGTGTTCGCAAGACGTCTGAGGTCACCTGAAGTCACTTGCTGTCACTTCAAGACAGCTGAAGTCACCTGAAGACTTCAAGAGCCATTTGAAGTCGACTGAAAACGTCTCAGGTCACCTGAAGTCAGTTGAAATCACCACAAGGCATTCGCTGTCACCTGAGTCACCTTAAGTCGCGTAAAGCTACCTGAAGATATCAGGGGTCACCTAAAGTTAGTTGAAGTCACAGCTAGAGTCGCCTGAACGTATCTGGAGTCACCTGAAACTGCCTGAAAACGTCTCGAGTTACCAGTAGTCACCTGAGGACGTCTGTGTTCACCTGAAGTCACTTCAAGACACCAGAAAATGTGAAGAGTCACCTAAACGTGCTAAACTCACCTGAAGAGGTCAGGTGCCACCTCCAGTCGCGTTAGGTCCCAAATACCCATCGGCGTCCAATATTTTTCCATCGCAACTTACTAGAACGATACAGTACGAGCTCATCCTGTGCACACTCACGGCGTCCTTAACGAGCGCGTCCTTTTCCGAAACGCTTTCCGTGTCCAGTACCGCGAAATAGGGGTAGGGATGCATGTACTGTATCTTGGTGAAGGAGACGCTTTCTCCCGCTTTTGACATTTCCAAAATCGTTTCATTTACGTCCCGGCATAGGCGTCCGTGTCGCTCCAACGCCTCTCTTGTTAGATGACCCTTGGTGCATTTCTCGCACTAAAAATAGTCAATTCGTCTCATGAAAGTGCTAATTTTCTGACTCCACAGAAATGACCCATAACCTCGAGCAAATGTACTTTATCCGTATACAGCATAGAGGGAACCCTCCCCGTGCTCACCGTCGACGTTTGCTCGTCGAACACGTAGATGTACACGGAGATTTTGTTTTTTTTTTCGAGAGAGGATCCTACGAAGGAGTGGCACCAAGCACCTTTTCATCACTTTCTCTTCCTTGGTCTCCTTCTTTCTCTCCTTTTCCTCTTTTCACCTTATTTGGCGGCAAGGGTCAACCTTGGGCAGTCTTTCACTCTCCAGAAGCTGCACTTGGGTATAGTGTAGGCGTACCTGCTACTGCGTCAAACGCGGTCCCCTGGTTGGGCTCCGTGGTGGGCGGCAGGACCCTTGCATCGAATTGTATTGTCATCTTTATGGCTTAATCTTCTTTAAAACCCCGAGATCAGAATCAGAAACGGTTCCGCACCGAGTACCAGCAAATTGATTGATTGATTGATTGATACCTCAACACCCGAACCATGGTTTGCAAAGTTTCTGGTTGTCCACTCTAATGATGACACAAGACCACTGTCAAAGGTATCTCCTTTTGTAATAGCAAAAGCACTTGAACAGCTGATAGGTAAAGAATACAAGGCCAAGAAACTGGGCTCTGGAGATATCCAGGTCCATGTTGAAAAGCGAGAGCAAAGCAGTGCGCTTCTTTCACTGACAAGCATCAATGTGATATCTGTCACAGTAAGTTCACACCGGAGTCTCAACATTGTTAAAGGGGTAGTTTCTGAGGGCGACCTTCTTGACTGTTCGGAATCGGAACTCCAAGAAGGCCTACAACAGCACGGTGTGGTAGCTGTAAAGCGAATAGTCATGCGTAGGGAACGGAAAGAAATCCCAACAAAGCACATCATCCTTTCTTTCAAGCTCCACAAGCTGCCAGACACAATCAAAGCCGGTTACCTCAAGTGCCAGCGGTTTGGCCACGGTTCTCAGGGTAGCCCGTCTGTGCTAAGTGCGCCGGCAAAGACCATTCGTCAGAGTCGTGCAGCAATTTCTTTCAGTGTGCCAATTGCAAGGGTAACCACCCTGTTTACTCCAGATCATGTCCTTGTTGGAAGGAGGAGAAACAGATCCTCAAGCTGAAAACGGAGCAAAATATCGCATACGGTGCAGCAAAGGCACAATTGGTGTTCCAGAAGAAAGGAACCTTCTCTGATGTGGTGCGCAGGGGAGTGGCACCAATCAGAGTATCGGTGGAGACCCATACCTCTGGGGCTCCCCTCCACACTCCCCAACACAAAGAGAGGGACACTGAGGGTTCTCCTCCAGTGGCCTGATCTCGATGACGACGACAGCTGCTCTCAGAAGTCGTCTTCGAGTCTACCAAGTCTTTCCATGGGCAAGGAACAGAGAGGGAAAGAAGCTTGCCGAGGACGAGGAGGAAAAGCTAAGGAACAACAACAAAGGGTTCCTCCACCGAGAATACAAGCTCCTTAATCCCTCCGCATTCATGGAGATTTGTTCCACAAGGTCTTTACACCTTAGAGTACTGGTTCAGTCCATATTCTTTTTCCTCTTCTGTACATTTCGTATGAGTTCCCAGAGCATTATTCAGTGGAATAGCCGGAGTTTGCTGAAGAATCTTGATGACGTCCATGATTTGGCAGACAAACATCATGCTGTCTGTTTCTGTCTCCAAGAAACAAATTTGATTCCAGACACCCCTTTCCACCTCCGACTGTGGAACGTTTATCGTAAGGACCAAACGAACACGGCACGTGCTTCCGGAGGTGTGGCCATTCTCACGGCCAGAACACTTCCCACGAGAGACGTTAAAGTTTCCACAAATGTTGAGGCCATTGCTGTACAGATCTGCACTGACCATGTAGTGACGGTATGCTCTTTATACCTAGCGCCATCAGTCAGGGTCGAACAGAGACAGCTTGAGGATCTTGTTAATCAACTCCCTTTCTTGTTAATCAACTTCTTGTTAATCAACACCTTTTCTAGTACTGGGAGATTTCAATGCGCATCATTTGCTCTGGAGTTGTTCCAAAGTTGACACCTGAGGTAAAATGTTTGAGAAATTATTAGCATCCTTGCCAATCTGCATGCTCAATGCAGGAAACGCTACTCATCTTAATGCTGCTTCGCAGTCCTTATCAGCCATTGATATTTCGCTGTGCAGTCCATCTGTATTTCAGGACATTTCATGGACAGTGGACGAAAACCCCTATGGTAGCGATCACTTCCCTGTCGTTTCAGAGATCAATCGACCATCAGGTGCAATTAAAATCCGCCCACCTCGTTGGAAGACACAGTTAGCAGACTGGAACCTCTTTAAACAAGAAGCCACACTTACATAGAGTCCCTCCTAGGGCTGAACATTAATGATGCAAATAACTATGTCACAGACATTCTTGTAGAAGCAGCAACCAAGTCCATTCCACAGTCATCAGGTCAACTGCCCAGGCGTTGCAAGCCTTGGTGGTCGGAGGACTGTGGAAATACACGAAAAGAGCAGAACCGTGCTTGTGGCAGGTTCCGGCGGTATCCAACCCCAGCAAATCTACTGGCGCTTAAAGTAGCACAGAAGTCATTTTTAACACCCAGTTTTCTTCCTATAAAACTGTTAAGTTTGCCAGTAAGATGCACCATGCGAAGTAACTTACACCACAGAGTCATAATTATCGCGGAAATTGAATTTAAAATACGCCGCAAAAAGCGTCCGTGCGCAACGGTGGTAAAGAGCAGTACCAGCCTGTGATCTGCCTGGAACCTCGCGCTGATGCTATAAGGAGAACGCTCGCTGATTGGCCTAGAGAAATGTTGTCTGCTACTCCGCTGTCGTCTGCTACTCGGCTGTTCGGGGTTCTGATAAAGCATTTCTCCTTGCTCGGTAATGCTTCGGCCGCTCCTTCTATCCCCAATTCTCCGGGAAAACTGGCAAAACAGGTTTACGGCGGCAAAGGGACAAGGCGCTGACCCCCACTGACCGGCGAACCAGAACGAGTCTCCTTATGCCGTCATCGGTGTCGTGCCATCCTACCTCCTCATCCTCGTTATAGCTGGAGTGGCGAGTTAAGGGTGAAGGCGCGGAGCTATGTTTATGCGAGTCTTTTTCTGGGAAACAAATTGCACACATCAAAACCTTTTGCGCTATTCGGTATAATGACACATACACTTTCATCAGATGTCTTAATCTGAATTTTTTTTTGATGGCCCTCTGTACTCCTTTAAGAGAGCGCGAGCAAAAGCTAGGTGGACACGCCGACAAGCAAAGAGTGAATCATGGAAGGGTTTTGTCTCCTCCTCGAATAGCAGTACCCTGTAGCGGACGCTGGACGACGACAACGACGACAACGATGGCCACGCGCATGGAGCACCCGCTTCTCAGTTCCACCGGCGCGGCGACGAAGATAGGCCACCGTCATCGCCTCTCCGTGGCATACCATCATCGCCGGTCGGGGCTCGCGTAGAGGCAGACCATCGTCTTCTACATTTGGTGAACCGGGCGAAGAACATCACGTCCGGAGCAATTCGGCCCTTCACCATCCCAAATTTGTGACGACGCCATCGAGCAGCACTACCTCCGGCACACACGGCCCACTTTCACTCCTACCGCATCTCAGTACCCTTCACTCCTCTTCTCACGCTTCTCGCTGCCGGCCGCGACACTCGAGCCTTGCGCTCACCTCCCGGTTGCGGCAGTCGCGGCAGCCGACGCCTTGGCACGCTTCAGTCCGTCTCGGTACCTCACTCGCTTCACCTGGGACTCTCGAGCTTCGGCTCCCGTGCCGGTCGCGGCACCCCAAGACCACGCCATCGAGCGCCTCACTCTCTCTGGCTCGTCTCTACCTGGCGGATCGCTGTTCCCGTCTTCATCCTCTGTGAAATGCCGCCACCGTGTGCCGTGCCCCTGTTCGGCCACACGTCACCACGTCTGCATGTCTACCACGGTCGGCCTCAACTGCAGCTTTTCCCAGACGCGTTACCTGGACTCCAGCTCTTGCGATGCGTCCGCAACGCATCTGACGGCCGGAGGACCCCTGTAGCGGACGCTGGACGACGACAACGATGGCCACGCGCATGGAGCACCCGCTTCTCAGTTCCACCGGCGCGGCCATGGAGATAGGCCACAGTCATCGCCTCTCCGTGGCATACCATCATCGCCGGTCGGGGCTCACGTAGAGGCAGACCCCTCTACATTCCCCAACTAAGGTTGTGTGGGATCGACTAAAAAAAAAAATAAGGGGCAATTACACAAGCTTCTCTATTCCCCTCTTGAAGAGGAATGGAGCGGTGTGCCAAACTTTAGAAGAACAGGCAGATGTGTTGGGAGAACACTTCCAGAATGTTTCTTCCTCCTCTCACTACACCAGGGATTTCTTAAAAGTCAAAGATGATGCTGAGAAATTCAAAATCACATATTGCACCAGTAACAGCCATGCTTTTAATAAACCATTTTGTATGATGGAGCTGCTGCGTGCTCTGTCGTCTCCAAGACAAACAGCACCTGGACCAGATCGAATCACGTACAGCATGTTGCAGCACTAGAAGTTCTCCTGCACTTTTTCAATTCAGTTTGGAATCAGGGTGAACTCCCATCTCGTTGGAAGGTGCCTACAGTCGTTCCACTTTTGAAGCCAGGGAAAGATCCTTCCAATGCATGGTGCTACAGGCCTATAGCCCTTACAAGTTGTTTAGGCAAAACCTTCGAGCGCATGGTTAACTGCCGCCTGATGTACTTCCTCGAAGAAAATGGATATCTCGACAGGTATCAGTGCGGATTTAAGCCGCCCACTCAACCACTGATCACCTGTTGCGGCTGGAAACTGTCATCAGGGAGGCGTTTGTCAGGAAACAGCATTGTATATCCATATTTTTTTATCTACAAAAAGCATATGATACGGCATGGCGATATGGTATCGTTCGTCACTTGTACAATTTCGGTGTACGCGGTCGTATGCTCCGCTGCATCGCAAATTTTCTACAGGACAGAACTTTTATAACGTTCTTTTATTCAGGAGAACGGTGTACCACAGGGTTCCGTTCTGAGTGTCACACTCTTCATAGTCAAAATGAACTCTATTGTTCACGCTATTCCGCCATCCGTCATGTACTCACTATACGTTGACAATGTTCAGATATCTTGTTCGTCTACAAGCATTTCAAGATGTGAGAGACAACTACAGCTCTGTGTTAACAAATTAGCAAAATGGTCATCTGAGAATGGGTTTAATTTCTCACCTGAGAAAACGGTTTGCGTACCCTTCTCAAGAGTAAGGGGTATGTTTCCTGAGCCAGAACTTAAAATGAATGGCCATGATATTACGGTCAAATCTGAGCATAAATTCCTGGGTATACTTTTTGACCGCAAGCTCACTTTCAACCCTCACATAAGGAACCTAAAAAGTAAAAGTGGGAAATCTATGAACATTCTCAAAATCTTCTCACATTAATCCTGGGGTGCAGACCGTGAGGTTCTGCGCCGCATCTACACATCTTGCATCCGTTCCAAGCTTGACTATGGATCTGTCGTGTACTGCTCTGCACGAAAGTCCGTCTTGAAAGCTCTAGACCCTGTCCACCACCAGGGACTGCGACTGGTCGTGGGAGCGTTTCGCACATCGCCGGTCGAGAGTCTCTATGTGGGGTGCAACGAGTGGTCATTAGAAAGGCGGAGATTTTACCTTGCCTCTACATATGCACTAAAAGTACGAAGTTATCCACAGCACCCAGCTTTCTCTTGTGTTACTCAGACACGCTGCAAACAGTTATTTCTTAACAAACCGTCATGTACACCTCCTTTCAACTTGCGAATCCTGCAGGAAATTGAAACAAACAGTTTTTCAGAGTACGATTCTACGCCTGTAGGAACTAGTGGGAGCATTGCTCCGTGGCAACCACCACCTGATCACAGTACATCTTTATTGCAGTACAAGAAACACGAAACCCCCACAGCCGTACTCCTGCAAGAGTTTCTGTCTACAAAAGAAAATTTTGGGGACCACGTCGCATTTTACACAGATGGTTCCAGAACAGACACCGGTGTCTCATGTGCAATGGTTACAGACACATCTTGCAGATCGCACTGATTGCCAAACACAGCTTCCATTTTCACCGCAGAAGGCTATGGCATAATCTTGGCACTTAATCATATACTGCGACTTTCCGTCAGGTCATCAGTTGTGTGCACTGATTCGCTTAGTTGCCTGCAGGCTATATGTAGCCTCCAACCACCAAAAAACTTGCTCGTTCTGCGAGCAAAACACCTGTCTAGCCGCATAAAAAACAGAGGTCTTTCCATGGCACTTTGCTGGGTGCCCAGCCACGTCGGGATACCCGGTAACGAGCTGGTGGACACAGTGGCTACCAACGCACTCTCAGGTGACATAACCCTCTTTGACGTACCAGCTCAGGATCTGAGGTCTGCGTTGTGTAGAGCAATTAATTTAAAATGGCAACATAACTGGGACACACAGACAAATAATAAATTACACTTGATCAAGGGTAATGTAGGTAAGCCTGCAGGAGTTTTTAAAGCTAGGCTTTATGAAGTAGTCATGTCTCGGTTGCGTATCGGCCACACATTTCTCACACATGGTTTTTTAATCCTCCAGAAGGACCCACCTCAGTGTGTGCACTGTGCTGAGCAGCTGTCTGTTCTTCACATTATTATCAGCTGCTCCCTCCAGGAACATCATCGCCAAACTCATTTTTCTGAGTTTTACCAGTATAGAACGGTTTGCGTACCCTTCTCAAGAGTAAGGGGTATGTTTCCTGAGCCAGAACTTAAAATGAATGGCCATGATATTACGGTCAAATCTGAGCATAAATTCCTGGGTATACTTTTTGACCGCAAGCTCACTTTCAACCCTCACATAAGGACCCACCTCAGTGTGTGCACTGTGCTGAGCAGCTGTCTGTTCTTCACATTATTATCAGCTGCTCCCTCCAGGAACATCATCGCCAAACTCATTTTTCTGAGTTTTACCGGTATAGAATCCCTCTTCACCCAGCCCTTTTGCTGGGCGATGAGCCGCTTGTCCGTTTTAGTAGTGTTTACCAGTTTTTTAGGGACACCGGATACCTTAGAGATATCTGAATTCACATACTTTTTTATGTTTATATCAGCTTTAAATTGATCGTCTTCTTTTAACTGGTAAATAGATCATGCCTCACAGTATTGGCGCATTATAGCCTCAGTTGCTCATGCGCCAGTAAAACCTCAATCCAATCCAAATGCACAAGGACAATCTAACGAGAGGGGCGTTGGAGCGACACGAACGCCTATGCCGGGACGTAAATGAAACGATTTTGGAAATGCCAAAAGCGGGAGAAAGCGTCTCCTTCACCAAGATACACTACCTGCATCTCTACCCCTATTTCGCGGTACTGGACATGGAAAGCGTTTTGGAAAAGGACGCGCTCGTTAAGGACGCCGTGAGTGTGCACAGGATGAGCTCGTACTGCATTGTTCTAGTAAGAAGTTGCGATGGAAAAATAATGGACGCAGATGGGTATTTGGGACCTAACGCGGCAGAAAAATGCTTGCTCGCGCTCAAGAGATTTAGCGAACAAATCGATAGGTTGAACCGCCTCCCCTCTCCATTGGTCATGAGTCCGGAAGACCCCTTTGTCACCAATGCGCAACACACTGTAAATATTGTGGGGTAGAATTTAACCGTCACACGCGGAAGGTCTCGCATCACGACCACACCCGCTTCGTAGAGCCCGGATCCTCCAATTTTTTCGCGACGCTGTGTGATACGTGTAACCTTACGTGTCGTAACACCAAAGAACTCGTCGTGTTCGTGCATAACCTGCAATACGATTTGAGCTCCCTTCTCCGCCACATGCACGTTCTAAATCTGGGTGAACCGTGGATCTTAGCTTCGAGTTTGGAAAAGATAAGAGGGTTCAACATTGGCGATCTCCATATCCGCGATAGCACACAGTTTTTCGACCTCTTTTGTCGAACCTGGTGGAAATGCTACTTACCAGCGGTGGCGAAAGCGCCTTCCTTTGTACGCGCCAAATGTTTGATGACCGTTTCCGCTGTCTCCTAAGGAAAGGCGTTTATCCGTACACCTTCGTCCACAGTTTCGAAGTGTACGATTTGCACGCGCTACCGCCAAAGGAAGCTTTCAAAAATGACTTGAACGATGAAGATATCTCGGACGAGGACTATCAGTACGCCCGTGATATTTTTGAATTTTGACTTTGTATGTAGCAACCTTGGCGATTACACGCGTCTCTACGTCACGCTCGACACCTGTCAGCTCTGCGCGTCGTGTTGTATTCCAGGAAGATTACGCTAGAGACGGATGGGATAGATATCTTACGCACCGTATCCCTCGCCAGTTACGCGTGGAGCAGGGCACTGAAGCTCACCGAAGTCAAACTCGAGCTCATGAGCGATCGTGAGATGTACGAAACGATTACGACCCTCAACAAGAGAAAAAAAAATTACTCAGTACTTAGATGTAAACAGTTGGTACGCTTATGCCATGACTTTCCATCCTCCGACAGGTGGTTTTGAGTGGGTCGATCCTTCCAGCTGGGGCGATATCGATTTTCTCAAAATTCCTCACGATTAAGAAGTGGGCTACGTGTACGTGGTAGACCTGTCCTATCCCGAAGAACTGCACGCGCTCACGAGGGATTTCCCTCTGGCACCCGAACACAGAACCGTGGACGAGGGTCAACTATCCTCCTACCAAAGGAACTAGAAGGAGGCATTGGCACTGAACGCACCACCCACGAGGAAAAATTTACTGACATGTTACGACAAAGAAAGTTACGTCGTGCACTATTATCTGCTCGATCTCTACGTGAGGTTGGGCATGAAAATAAAACACATTCACGCCATCATCTGGTTCCGCCAAGACAATTTTTTGTCCGCCTTCGTGCATAGAAACCTCGCATTGAGGAATGCCTCAACCACGAAATTCGAGCGTTTACTGTATGAGACCATAACAAATAGCACGTTCGGGAAAACGATTCAAAATGTGAGACGCATGAAGAGGTACACCATAGCCTACGACAAAGAAAGCGCGCTCAGAAAAGCTAGTTCTGTCGACTTCCAGCATTTCCACATCCTGAGTGACAAGTGCATCTTGTACGAGATGAAACAGCGTCATATCAAATGCACGCACCCCCTTTACGTGGGCTTTGTCATTTTAGAGATATCCAAAGTCCGAATGTACAGCTTCATTTACGAGTCGCTCTTTTCTCGCTTAACCTGTCCAGTGCAGTTGATCTATTGAGATACGGACAGTATATTTTTTTGTCTCACGTGCGAGAGCCTCGTAGAGCAGCTGATGAAAATTCAGCCCGAGCTAGATCTCTCCTCCTATCCATCGGACCACCCACTTTTAAACGCCGAGCACGCGAACCAGATGGGGTACTTCAAAGACGAAACGGGAGGAGGAGTTATTCAGGAAGTCGTAGCCATCCGAGCCATAATGTACAGCATTCTCTTGGCCGGAACACACAAACAGATTGCGAGAGCGAAAGGAGTTAAGGAAGACATGGTGAGGAGACACTTATTGCACGAAGTGTAACGAGATTCTCTATTCAATGAAAGGACAGTCTCTCAGAAGCAGCGCACCATCCAGAGCATAATGCAAACAATGTACACCATTTCGAGAGCCAAGAAGAGCTTGGCCCCTACGATGACGAGCGCTATCTGGTCGACGCCGTACGTTCCTTTCCTTACGGCAGCTGCGAATACGACGGTACATTCCGTTCTTTGTGTCTCAATGCATTGTAACACAACACTCTCGTTTTTGCAGCACCGGAAAACCCGGAAGAGAGCCCTCGAACACCATCGAGGATTGAGTAATACAAAGAGACCAAAGAGCACGCGTTGTCATAATAATAATCGAGAGAGTCAAAAAATAATAAAACTGTAGCTCAGAAATATAGCTTCTGTCTTTCGTGCGCGCGCGAACGCAGGAAGAGGAGGAGGTTGGCGGTGGTGGTGGTGGTGGTGGTGGTGGTGAAAGGGCTTGCCGTTGCCGGCCTCACGTATGTGGGCAACGTCACGACTGACGCCCTGGGGAAATGTGCGTCCTGGGCCGACTTCTAGGGGAACTGTCCCGACATATGTCTGTCAGGGAGGAGGTTGGTCATCGTGCTATCACGATGGTGAAATTGACGTACCCGGTAGTCAAGCGTAAAGTCGACACTGCGAAAAAAAGACGAAGACAGGAGGAGCACGGGTCATCGTGGCAGTGTGTTGGCGGAATGGATGTATAAAAAGAATGACCATTCCGACATCGTGGTGGTGCAGTGACCCACGCAATGACGTCGCTGCGATGAAGATTACCCCTACCTTTTTTGGCATGTCCGATCTTCTCGTAATGTTCTGTTCGTGTGAGATCGAGCAAGTCAGGGAGAGTGCGAGCATCTATCGACGTGCTCAAGGGAAGACTATATATTTAGATTCAATAAAGATGTTTCCATGAAAAAACACAGTCTCGTCAAAGTTATTCACACTGTTTAAGGCGTTCCATTTCGATGACTAAACGGTATTTCAATAAATCAATGACAAAATTCACAATGTAGACTGCTTGCAGGTGATGTTGGTTCCGCAGTGAATACTTAATATGAGCAACGGCGCGAGCGAGGAGGTTCACGATGTCTGCAGGCACGTAGTTGAATTCGGTGTTCGTCGACTTTAAAAATTCACTGATCACTCCAAAGGGTCCCCCGGCGTCGGGAACTTGGCGCCCCCATCGCCCGGCAGCAGCCGCAGTAGCCCCCTCATGCACCAACGGTTGGGTCGCCGCAGGAGGGAGACCCCCACGTATGGCGTGCGTGGCTTTCCCGTGTCTGGGGAAAGGGGGATCCTGGCAGTTGAGTGGACTCGGAGGTTGGTTTGGAGCCTTCGGGGCCCCTCCGGGAAAACAACACACTGCTTTGGCCCCTGCTTCCCACAGACGGGTGGTCCTGGAAGGCCCGGCCAGGACTATTCAGCCAGTCGCCATCTCACTTTTCATTGCTTTCTCTTTATCCTCTCTCCTCCTCACTCCCTTCCTCTTTTCACCTTCTTTGGCGGCAAGGGTCAACCTTGGGCAGTTCTTTTCCCTCTCCAGAAAGCTGCACTTGGGTATCATGCAGAGGTACCTGCTACTGCGTGGTGTGCGGTCCCCTGGTTGGGCTCCGTGGTGGGCGGCAGGACGTCTGCACCGAATGTCATTCATTATTTTCTATGGACGCAATCACCTCAAAAAAATCCGATCGGTGCCCGAAGAGGGGCCGCACCGAAGAACGAACATTGAATTTGACTGACCTAAGTTGTCCGGAACCTTGGTTTGCCAAGTCCCTGATTCTTCACTCAGATGACGAGACTAAACAACTATCTAAAGTATCTCATTTTCTTGTTGCTAGGGCACTCGAACACGTAATAGGAAAGTCGTTTCAGGCCAAGAAACTGAGCTCAGGAGACATTCAGGTAGAGGTCAATAATAAACAACAAAGTACAGCACTGCAATCTCTAAAGAACATCGGGGAGATACCTCTTTCAGTTACAACCCACCGAACTCTGAACACCGTTAAGGGAGTCATTTCCGAAGAAGAGTTAATCGAGTGCAGCGAAACTGAAATCGAAGAGGGATTGAAAGAGCAAGGCGTCGTATCTGCCAAACGGATAATTATGCGGAGAGATGGCAAGGAGTTCCCGACAAAGCACATCATCCTGTCGTTTAAGCTGCACACACTTCCTTCTACCATCAAAGCCGGTTATGTCAATTGCCATGTCAGGCCATTTATTCCTAATCATCATCGCTGTTTCAAATGCCAGCGGTTTGGGCACAGCTCCCAAGTCTGTCGAGGACATTTGGTGTGTCCCAGATGTGCTGGCAAAGAACATACTCCGGAGTCGTGCACAAAAGACTTCCACTGTGCTAACTGTGAGGGGGGGGGGGGGGGCACCCGGTCTATTCTCGGTCGTGCCCGCGATGAAAAGAAGAAAAGGAAATATTGAAAATAAAAACAGAACAGAACTTAAACTATAAAGATGCACGAGCACAGCTCGAGTTCAGAAAGACAGGAAGTTTTTCCGACGTGGTGCGTAGGGGAGTGGCACCACCGAGGAAGTCCCCGGAGACACAGACCTGTTTTTCGGGTTCTGAGTCCCCACTCTACACTCCCCAACCTCAGAAGGCTGGAGACACTCCGGTGTCTTCTGCCTGACGGAGGCCAGCCGTTCAACTGGCCACAAAGAAACAGCCACGACCTCCTCTAAGGTCGAGGGCACACAGTCGGTTGGGGCGGGGTCGTAAAAACCGCTTCCCAAAAAGGCACCCAAAGTATGGAGGTCGACGATGACGACTGCATGCCGCAGAAGTCATCGTCGAGCCTTCCCAGCATTCTTTCACAAGGGAAGGAAAAACGAGAGAAAGGACGAGGAAGGGGTTTCAAAGGGAATGAACAACGAAACAACCCCCGCGAAGGGTCCAACCCCCCTAAATGATGCAAGTCTTTGCTAGTCGGTGTCACCAACTGCTGCGCTTTCTTTGCCTCCTTTTCAGTGTGACTGTTATGAACCACTTCCTCCAGTGGAACTGCCGTGGTTTACTTTCTAACTTAGACGACATTAACGATCTCTTCGACAAGTACAATGCAGCATGTTTCTGCCTCCAAGAAACATATTTAAGCACACACACACCAAATCCAATTCGTAGACACAATGTATTTCGAAGAGATCGAACGGACGCCACTCGCGCATCTGGCGGTGTGGCTATCGTCACACGAGGAACTGTTCCGTCCAAAGAAGTCCACTTGGTTACAGACTTGGAAGCCGTAGCTGTGCAGATGTGTCTGGACAGAATTGTCACCATCTGCTCGGTCTATTTGCCACCATCAGGAAGTTTTGCACAGAGGGATATAGAACACTTAATCAGCCAACTTCCAACTCCATTTATATTCTTAGGCGACTTTAATGCCCACAATCCGCTTTGTGGTAGTGCAAGAACCGACGGCCTAGGGAAAATGTTGGAAAGGGTCTTGTTATCAACCTCCATCTGTCTTTTAAATACAGGAGCGCCGACGTACGTCCACTATCCGAGTCAGTCTCTTTCGGTCTTAGATTTATCGCTTTGAAGTCCATCTCTATATCAAGATATAGAATGGAGCGTCGAAGAAAACCCACTTGGGAGAGATCACTTTCCAGTGGTCTTGAAATATATCTGTGCAGTCAATAGTCTGACAGCATGCCCCCCCTAGATGGAAGCTCCAACATGCTGACTGGAATGCTTTCTCTAAAAAATGTGACCTGTCGTTAATCCCTGTGGAGAGGATGACGATTGAAGAGGCCAACAATGTAATTACTAACGTCATCCTCGATGCAGCAACGCAATCCATTCCCCAGACTTCCGGTCGTCTACCGAAACGACCCAAGTCACGGTGGAACAGCGAGTGCAAGGAAACTCGTAAACTTAAAAATCGTGCGTTGGGTACATTTCAGAGGTACCCCACATCACAAAATCTTATTTTGTTTAAAAAGGCGAGAGCCAAGGCCAGATGGACGAGGAAACAAGCAAAGCGATCATCTTGGCACAACTTCGTGTCTTCCCTATCTCACAGTACCCCATCCAAAGTGGTGTGGGACAGACTTGGCAAAATCAGAGGAGAACACCGCAGTTATACAATCCCTCTTTTAGAAGTCAACGGGCAGGTGTGCGGAAGCCTACAAGAACAGGCGGATGCGCTCGGACAACATTTTGAACGCATATCTGATTCATCCCATTACAATCCCGAATTTCTTAGAGTAAAAACAAACGCTGAGAAACGAAATATTCCAATGAGTGGCGGCGATGAGTACGTATACAATCAGCCGTTCACGATAGTGGACCTCCAACGATCTCTATTCGCTGCTAAAGCCACTGCCCCGTGCCCAGACAGAGTAACATACTCTATGCTGTGACCAATGCTGTACACTGTGACCAATGTCATCCCACCCTCCATATCTTTCTCCTTGTACGTGGATGACATTCAAATTTCTTGTTGTTCCACGAACCTGTCAATATGCGAACGGCAGATGCAGGTGGCCATCAGTAACATGGCCAGGTGGTCTTCATCAAATGGATTTAAATTTTCAGCTGGAGAAAACTGTGTGCGTCCGTTTCTCGAGGATTAGAGGTCTGTTTTCACCACCCACGCTGCAGCTTAACCGACAAGATATCCTTGTTAAACCAGAAGCCAAATTTCTTGGCATCACTTTCGACTCAAAGCTGACCTTCAAGGCTCATGTCCAAAACCTAAAGATAAAGTGTGTCAAGTCATTAAGCATTCTAAAAATCATTTCTCACGGATCCTGGGGTGCAGACCAGGAAACACTGCACCAAGTGTATGCTGCATGTATTCGCTTGAAACTTGATTATGGGTCCTTTGTCTACGGCTCTGCTCGTGAGTCGGTGTTGAAGGCCCTGGACCCTGTCCATCACCAGGGGCTCAGGCTCGTGCTTGGCGCCTTCCGAACGTCTCCAGTACAGAGTCTGTATGTTCAATCGAAGGAATGTTCCTTAAAAAGACGACATTCTTACCTCGCTACGTCGTACGGACTTAAATTATGTAGTCTACCTCAAAATCCTGCCTCGACTTGCGTCAAGCACACACGCTTTAAACAGCTGTTTATTAACAAGCCCTCTGTTGCCCCTCCATTCTCTTTGCCAATTGCATCAGAGTTTGATTGCCATGGTTTCTCGCCCTGTGACCTACAAGTTGTAGAGTGTAGCAGAAAGCTCCCACCCTGGGGACCACCTTCGAGGTCTGACATCTCTTTGGCAAAATACAAGAAACAAGACAGTGCCTCATCAGTACCTCGACAAGAGTTTGCACACTTGAAAGACAGCTTTGATAACCATACTGAGATTTACACAGATGGGTCCAAGTCTAGTGCAGGAGTGACTTGTGCCATGATTTGTGGCGCGCACACAAGGTCTCATCGTACAAAAACATTTGCATCAATTTTTACTGCCGAGGTTTACGCGATTATCTTGGCTCTCAACTACATCCTTCAAAATTCCATAAAGTCCTCTGTTATATACAGGGTGTCCCAGAAAACGTGTCATTGAATTATAATAAAAAAACTACGCCACCTAGAATCATGCGGTCAACGGCATTTGTTCTTATTATGTTTTTGCCACCTTGTAAAGTTAATGTCATGTACCCCAAGTTTAATTATGCAAATATTTGCGAACTGAACTCAGAAATTTGCCAAGGGAAGGTCACTTTTTTACCCCACCAATATGAAGAGCGTGCCCAATTCACTCCAATTCATGATAATTGACAGTGATATTCACGAGCTATCCCATCGGAAAAAATAGCCGAATATCATGCTTTTCGGAGCGCCGGACCATAACGCGCGATGTCTTTTAGAGCGCAATCGCTCGCAGTGCGACGAAAGGAGGTTCCGAAGCCAGCCCAAAGAGTGATAGTAGAAAAAGTAACAGTTCCTAAAATTGGGAGAGGGAAAGCATTATCCCAGCGAAAGTCGGACGTGATAAGCCATACCTGCGTTATCTCTTTTTGCGATGCCAGGGTGGGCTGGGTTTCCAACCTCCTTTCGTCGGACGGACAAAGATTGCGCTGAAAAATTCATCGTGCGCTATTCTGTGCGACCTCCGTGGAGCATGATGTTCGGCTATTTTTTCCGATGGGATAGCTCCTGAATATCCCTGTCAATTATCATTAATTTGAGTAAATTAGACACGCTCTTCACATTGGTGGGGTAAAAAAGTGACATTTACTAGGCAAATTTCCGAGTTCAGTTCGCAAAAATTTACATAATTAAACTTACGCTACACGACATTCACATGAGGAGGTGGCAAAAACCCAGTAAGGACAAATGCCTTTGACCGCATGGCTCTAGGTGGTGTAGTTTTTTTATTATAATTCAATGACACGTTTTCTGGGACACCCTGTATACAGACTCCTTGAGTTCCATTAACGCAATTTGTAGTCAGCACACAACAAAGAACTTTCTTGTGCAGCGAGCAAGATCTTTAGCCAGTTTGGTAAGAACAAAGGGGTACTCCCTCATCCTATGCTGGGTGCCCAGCCACGTAGGCATCAAAGGCAATGAGTTACCAGATCAAGCAGCTGCAGCTGCTCTCCAAAATGACATCACACCTTTTGAGATGTCTGTGCAAGACATGAGATCGGCACTCAAGAAATCACTGCACAGAATGTGGCAAGCCTTTTGGAACACACAAGCGAATAACAAGCTCCACTTAATTAAATCTCACATTCATGATACAGGAGACCGGCTGGAAAACCGCCTGTTGTGTACTTTACGAGCGATGTTACGTATAGGTCATACGTACCTTACACATGGGTTCTTACTACGAGGAGAGGAGCCACCTCAGTGTGCGCACTGTGGTCAGCTCCTGTCTGTTGTACACATACTCATCACATGCACACATCATGAAATACATCGCAAACATCATTTCAAGGAATTTTATAAACACTTCTTACCTCTTCACCCAGCCCTATTGCACGGTGACGAGGCTCTCGTCCCTTTTACAAGCGTCTTTGATTTCCTGAGAGATGTTGGCGCTGTTAGCCTTTTGTAGTCTTACACATATAAACTCATCATTTATTAGTCATCGTGTTTACTCTTAAATAACCATAACATCACCACTGTCTCAACCATTCCTCAGTTTATGGCGCATTATGATCTTTGTTGTCAATGCGCCATTAAACTCCCAATAATCATCAGCATCAGCATCATCATCATCAGGGTGTGTTGTTAGTACAAGGTCCAAAAAGGATTCAGTGTTTGATGCAACTCTGATGGGGATGGCAGGCAATAATACGTATCTGAATAAAAATACGTAATTATACGTAATACTTGAATTCTGGTCACACTTGTGCCCTACATGGGCGACATATTCCACATGTGTTCAGTGCTGATCACTTTGCGTAGCCCTGTGCTAAATCAATGTTTTTTAGTATTTCAGTGTAGGGAATAGAAGTTGTTAGTATGATAAATGCTCAATATGCGGAACACTGCATGATATGGATAAACGGTCTCGATAGTTCCGGTGCCAACGTGTAGGCTTTTGCTGAGCACCCCAAGTGCTGAAAATTGTCCATAACCATATTCCTGGCTGCACATGCAGCATGTAACTAGCCATACTACAGACACCCCTTTACGTTAGCCAGATCTAGGACTCGAACCCACATCTTCTGCATTACCGATCCAGGGCTCTACCAATTGAGCTAAGCTAACGTGCCTCACCAGAGACTTCCAATGGTGCATCATCTGAATGGACAAGCCAGCCACTCTCTCTCTCATTCATGCTCCTTTCACTCTTACATTTTCGCTCACTACACACATTCATTCGACGCGATCGACGCAAGCGGCAACTGTTGAACATGAGAGAACTGATGTTCCGAAGCTGGAACAACATAGAAGGGGCAAATACATACAAAGCCTGAAATTGCCTAAGAAATTACCGATGAAAGATGAAAATCACCGAAAATTTTACCCAGCTGTAGGACTCGAACCCACATCATCCAGAAGATAAGGGTTCGAATCCTACACCTGGCTAAACTTTTCAGTGATTTTCATCTTTCGGACCTGGGCATGAATTGGTGGTGGCTGTGGGGGATGAAAAGGGGCGCAGGTTGGAATCTGGGAGCCCCGCCCCTGGCAAAGACCGCGCTTTCTTTGCTGCGATCTTATCGCATTGCACGCGCGCTTTGCACTTAGTCATGGGGTACAGTGGATTTTATGTCTGGTTCTCCGTCTCGTCCATCTCCGCGCAGTTTTCTTTAAAGATGTCATCTGACGAACTACACCACCTTTCTGCAGATGCTCGACGTACCCGCGAATAGTGGCACGTTTACCCATGAAGTGTGCCGTAGGGCGTACGATCCGAGGCGAGCAAACACCGACAACAGTATTTTCCCACCGCAACCAACACGGGAACAACGTTCGATCCAATCACTAAGCATTCACACAGTGCAAGACGCATGTCGCCGCGAGCAGAGCATGTCACTCTAAGGCAAGATAGCCATTCCAGACTAATCACTTTCAAGTTAATTTATTTATGTCAGCCGGTTCACAAGAAGGATCGTTGCTCTGGTTTAACCAATGATTTTTTTAAAGTACTGTGCCATGTGACCAATCACTTGCAGGTTTGGTATTACATCATGGAAGCAGAGCTGAAAGAAAATACACACAGCAGCTTTATTTACAAGCCGGCCACTGTAGCGTTGCTCGTTGATCACAGTTGTTTTCGAGACTTAAGGTCATGAATTCTAACTATTGTGGGGAAGACTCATCGCCATCACCTGCCTCGTGCGTGAAATTCATTTGAGTTGTACGCTACCATCACCATCACCGGAATAAACCTTAGAGGTGCAGTTCATTTCCAGTCGAAAAAAATACACCAGGCAGGGTCTGTTGTGTTTTTGTCTTTCACAGCAGAGATGGGAATTCAGACACTGGTCTGGTCTGGTGTTTCCGTTGTGGTGTGTTTCCCGCTCGGATGTGTTACCTTTCTGGCGTGTTCACGCCAGTGTGTAATTCACGTGAGTGCCAGAGAAATGAAAGACAAGATGTAACCTTGATATACCGGATATCTTTTTTTAGGCGATACAGATTTTTCATCAAAAAACTATAAGAACTATAAACATGCTGTTTTCACTTCTATCATCCCTGGGCCGGCGGACGTTCTTGGCCATATGTTCCTCGAGCGTCGAATCACTTTTCATTGGAAGGAAAGGCTCATTTCGTAAGGTATAGCTTATTATAGCTTATTTTTGAAAAATCTGTATCGCCTACAAAAGACCCTCTATATGTTTGCGACTTAGCCGTTTATTCAGCTCTCCTCTGTTACAGCGTCTGGCAACTCGAGCACCAGGTCACGTAAAGTGCCGGTGCTAAGTGTTCATATAGTGTCTTATGGTGTTCAGCAACAATGGAATAAGGCATATGGATTCCCACATCAGTTGCATATATTAAGATGATTAAGATATTAAGATTAAGTTACAAACATATGCTATAGGTGCAGCCAAAGAGCTCCGGCTATTTTTTTCCTTGTATACTTCACTGGCTTTGCACTGGGCTTTCAGTGAGTGAGTTATCTAACCCTGACGGGAGGAATCACGTGTTACATGACCTTCTGACGCCATCCACTCAAACGTCGCCTGCCTGCGTACTGTTGATGAGGCCCAACAAGGCCGAAACACCTGTCCAGTACTGGCATGGCGACGTTTGAGTTACAAACATATTAAGGTGTGATATATAGATACATCCCAGCAGGCTATATTGCTGGTGTGTGCACTACGGAACACCACACCAGGCTGGTGTGTACGCCAGGGCACACCACAACATTGTAAATGCGTCGCACACCACAACGGTGTAAATGGATTCCGATGGATTCCGATGTCAGTCGCATACACGTGATGAAATTGGATATATAACTATGTCCCACCAGACTAGTGCTGGTGTGAACGCTAGAGCACACCACACAAGGCTGGTGTGTACGCCAGAGCTCACTACATCAGGCTGATATGTACCACAGGCACACCACAACAGTATCATGGTCACGCCGGAGCACATCACAACAGGCTGGCGCGTACGCCAGGACTCATCAAGGAGTCTGATGTGTACACCAGGACACACTGGGAAACACCAGACCAACCTGGTGTTTTTTTTTCAACTGGGGTATAGTTACACACGTTGTCATATCATGAACCCTATTGAAAAATCCCGTATGAGACTCATATGGTTCCTATATCAGTTTGTATGGTTCCCGTACAGATTCGTATGGGTCCTATATTAATACATATGGACCGCGTATGAAGTCATATGTAGGCAATATGGCATTCTTATGGGTACCGTAAGGAGTCATATGGAGTCAATATGATACTTATGTGGGCCTCGTATGAAGTGATATGGGACCGTATATCACATATCTTTCACCCATATGAAGTGATGTGGCAGCAATATGGGTTCCATACGACTTCGTATGTGACAGCAATAGTACACATATGGGGCCGTATGATGCACATTAGGATAGTATGGGAGACAAGAATCACACATGACACATAATTCGAAACGTTGATTCTGCCACATAGTTATGGGTACAATTATGCCAAACTAGTTTTTGAAATGGGCCACTTAATTGCGTCACGCACTTACCTTATAAAAATGGATTGTGCGGACCAAATGTGTGTCACTGCCGTGGAGGAACGTGCAGATAAATAAACTCATTGCTACGTTTCTGTGTTAGGAACTAAATAGTAATACGGATACACGCTAGGAAATAGGATACACGCTCCGAACGACACGTGAGTTGACACACATGACTAGGTTAGGTCAAGTTAGATGGTGTCGCTTTTTGCTGAGAATACAATTAGTTATACCCTAACATGGATTTGTCCTGCTTTCTAACCTGTTCCCGTACTCAAAGTATCGATTCTTCAGGTATTTATCTGGAGTACACGGATAGCCTGCTCATCATCCGTCGGCACATATACGACAAATTCGGAGCGCCGTCACACCCGCGGCGTTTGTCGGATTCACGCCAAAATTTGCGTCCAAATAGGTCTCGAATAGTTCTATGATCGGCCAAATCACACCGCGGTCCGGTCTTTAGCGGTTCGGAAACTGTGGGTGAAGACGCGTTCGCGAAGCTCTTTTTGCAAACTTTGGGGTCCTTTTTAGGAAGGAAGCTCGCGTCCGACGATGTTCATTTTTTTTGTAACATGCTCTACATGACGTACCAAACGTGACAAAATTGAGCGCAGCTCTGTAACTTTAGCGGTTCTCCAGTTCCCGGTTTCCGTGTTTGCATTCCCCACGATACATGTGACGGGCGGCCGCATTTTCCTAAAACCGCCCCAGTTACAGCTACATACTCGTGTGTAACGTAGTTTTGCAGGTCTGGACGTGCTCTTTTTAATCGAGTTTGTCCTATAGGCCCGAAAAGTTTCGTTCTCCAAGATAAGATATTGGCTTTGTAGTTTTTCGACGCCGGCGTGCTGGGTGACGACGCCCCGAAACGCTTCCCGCTGTTCAGTGCTGTAACTTGCTTACCTAACGCCCGATTTACCCAAAATTTTGTGTGTGCATGCTCCGTGCCCTGCACTACAAGTTTCCGATTCGGACCACCTGTCAATTTCCAGCTGTTAGGGCGTCATTCCGAAAATTCCTGACGCCGACCCCCGTTCTGCGACATTTGTCTCAGTGTGTAGGTTCGAACCCCACGGCAGATCCGAACCTCCCTCTGACGGGCACACGTGCTCAAAGCGGGCAAGGTGTAGGAACTTGCGACACCTTTTTATCTCTCTCCGTTCTCTAGTTAGGATCCCGTGGCAACGGCGGTTTCCTTATACATGGGGCGCGGGGCATTTTTTTCGATATTGGGTGTTTCTTGGCGTAGGAAGGTGAATGAGGTCTCGTTTTGACGGGGAAAACGTCGTCTTTCCGATAGCATTGTTGTCGTGCTCGCGCCGATTTCAGTTCTCTTGATATAGCACGAAGAGCGCCGCGACAGTGGCGCCCCCGATGCCACACTCTGCATCCGCCACTGTTCTCAGGCGACGTTGAGCACCGGAGGAGAGTGGTCGCGTGTTGTCGTCGTTCCTGTTCTGGGTGTTTCGGCGTAGGTCCCCCAAACTCACCTCGGAAAAGCGTGCAACGAAGAAGGCCGCCACTAGATACCCCACTGTTGCCGTTCCGGATCACTTCAGCGCGCTATGTTTAGCGGCAAAATGTTTTTGTTGTTTCTGCGAATGAATCTAGTCTTTATATGTCCAAATAAAACGCGTATAACAACTTTCTCTGTCGTGTTTCACTTTTTGGTCCGTTTTTAAACGTGTTGAGCGATCGGAGGGATCTAGTGCACGGGTGCGTGCATCACATAGCGTACCTGTCGTACCAGGCGCCGCAGGCGCTGCAGTCGTCCATTTCTCCTTCGGTGACTTGGCCTGGCTTGGATTGTGCTTCAACTGGATCTTTAGCGCGCTACAATCCACGCAAGCCAACGTCTGGTAACAATGGGGTATCTAAGGGCGGCCTCCGGCATTGCAGGCATCGGGATAGGAACAAATACATGGGAAAATGGCGACCTTGGGGGACCTGTTCGGCGTGGCGTTGGTGGCTCGGACTGTTCTGATTGTGTGTTTGTGCTTTGCAAGTGGTGTCTGGACATGTTTCTCTGTTTGTACGCCTTGGAAGATACGACCAGAAGCCGTTGGATTTCGTGAATGGAACGTTAGTGTTGAGGCTGCTGTGTCATGATTCATGCACCGTTTGCTTGGTAACATTCCTAGCGTGTGGGTTCCTATTACTTTATGCGCTCAGTGTGATTGCTACCCTCTTGAGTCCTGTTACCTTATGCTGAACTCATATTGGTCGTTGCCGTAGTCGTTAACCGATATCGTCACTTAACATCGGGTGAAGATGTCACATGTGATGCTTCATTGGCCTGTTACAAATGTGGAATCTTTGAATTTCAGACGCTTAAGTAAGTTAAGCTACAGGTCATTGCAGAGATTTTTACTGAGTTGTGTTTCCTGGGAAACAGGTAGGGTGTGCACTTCACCCATGCAACTCTAATGTCTGCTTCATGACAGTGCAAGCTTTTACAACCGTGCCCTTGAATGTAACAAGCCAAATAAACTGGATAACAGAGAAAAGTTTCCTGGTTCCTTTGCCACTATGTTCGCGTAAAGATACCCAGCTTATCATACCTACATTTTTCTAAGATCTGTACTGCTTTCACAATGTATCCTCCCCTTTGGTGCTTTGTGTGTAGGTGGATTTTGGTTCCCCACTATGTGTCAACCCTGTATAACCTTCACTCCGTATCGTCATACGACCGTTACCCGACCAGCGGCTTCTTCAACGTGGTACATAACCTTATGCTCTCTGCGCCCCGTATAAGCGGTCTCATAATTCCGTTGTGGCTCACACAATCACGTGGGTCTATGGGTCACATGATAATTGTATGGGACACATTTATACGGGATTGTTGGATATGGAGATTCTCGTACGGCTCATACGGGCCATATGAGGACCTCGTATGGTCTATATAGCTCATATGTCCATATGACACATGACCCCATGTTCAATAATGCCATATATATGGGACCCGTATTTATTCGATATGGGTTTTTTCAATAGGGAAGTGACACATTTAGACCTATCGGACCCCATAGTTGAAAGCGTATCGTAATTAAATGTGACTCTTAATGCATGAATAATAATAATAATAGGTTGTACATTGACACGTAAGGTGACTTCACCAACATATGTGTGGCTGCATGGTGCACGACCGATAGAGTAGGACTACGGATAATTTCGACCACCTAGTTTTCTTATGCGTGCGCCGGAAATCTCCGAAACATTGCATATTGTGGTATATTTACTTGTATGGCACTTCACATTGCTTCTGACTCCTCACGCTTAGTGAGAGAAGGAGCTTGTCGCCAACCGACGTAGTCGGCGGGCTAGCTTGGTAGAGCTCATAGCTACTTTAATGCAAAACCATAGAATATACAAGAAAAATGATGGCGCATATGTATGAGTGCACTAAAGCGCACAAGTTTATAACTCCAAAGTAGGCGTATGAGGAGGAAGGTGGTGGCATACATCCCTTTGTTGGTATAATTTCGAACTAAAAGACAGAGCACCTGTTTGGAGTGATGAAGCAGGCTTTGTTGGTATTGGTGGCGTTGGATACACGCAGAGGTTTCGGTTTCAAGGTGACCTGAGCAAGACCTATTGGCTCACAATGTGTCTAGCAAGTTGCAGTCATTAAATAGTTTGACTTATGGAGGTCTTCACTGGGTATTTGAAGCGAATTCCCTGACAAAAATAAAAGGGAACTTGGTTCCTGCTGCTGCATTTTGATACGGATACTTCGCAATAAACGGGTCATTTATTAAGCAGTGAGCAAATTAGAGAGGTGCAGGCGACCCCGTGTACTCTATAAAGTGGTAACATTCCCTTGAGTTTCAGGAACACGCACTACGAGGAGGACAACACGTAGGAGACGACTGATCAGACCAGGGCGATAGGCAGAACTGCTAGTTTATTGTTGAGCGCGAGGAGATCCCGCGCAGTAGTGTCACGCGGATATGGCCGCTACAGGGCTCCCCCAGAAGCAACAAGTTCGCTCCAGGATACCCGCCTGAGGGGTTTG